>NW_028321474.1:27500-39255 GCF_062004578.1 Staurois parvus
GACCAGAGCCGGCCAGACGGCGGTACAATGAGGGCCGAAAATGTTCATTTTCAGAAGGTTATTGTCAAATCATCGATCGTTTTCAACTGTAGTGAAAGCTGGGAGAATCTTTTCTGCAAAATGTTACTAACCCCGGACCCCGCATTCACTATATTCGCTCTCCCCGGACCCCGCATTCACTATATATGGTCTCCCCGGACCCCGCATTCACTATATTCGCTCTCCCCGGACCCCGCATTCACTATATTTGCTCTCCCTGGACCCCGCATTCACTATATCCGCTCTCCCCGGACCCCGCATTCACTATATCCGCTCTCCCCGGACCCCGCATTCACTATATCCGCTCTCCCCGGACCCCGCATTCACTGTATCCGCTCTCCCCGGACCCCGCATTCACTATATCCGCTCTCCCCGGACCCCGCATTCACGATATCCCTCTCCCCGGACCCCGCATTCACTATATCCCCTCTCCCCGGACCCCGCATTCACTATATCCGCTCTCCCCGGACCCCGCATTCACTATATCCGCTCTCCCCGGACCCCGCATTCACTATATCCGCTCTCCCCGGACCCCGCATTCACTATATCCGCTCTCCCCGGACCCCGCATTCACTATATCCGCTCTCCCCGGACCCCGCATTCACTATATCCGCTCTCCCCGGACCCCGCATTCACTATATCCGCTCTCCCCGGACCCCGCATTCACTATATCCGCTCTCCCCGGACCCCGCATTCACTATATCCGCTCTCCCCGGACCCCGCATTCACTATATCCGCTCTCCCCGGACCCCGCATTCACTATATCCGCTCTCCCCGGACCCCGCATTCACTGTATCCGCTCTCCCCGGACCCCGCATTCACTGTATCCGCTCTCCCCGGACCCCGCATTCACTATATCCGCTCTCCCCCGGACCCCGCATTCACTGTATCCGCTCTCCCCGGACCCCGCATTCACTGTATCCGCTCTCCTCTGGACCCCGCATTCACTATATCCGCTCTCCCCGGACCCCGCATTCACTGTATCCGCTCTCCCCGGACCCCTCATTCACTGTATCCGCTCTCCCCGGACCCCGCATTCACTATACCCCTCTCCCCGGACCCCGCATTCACTATATCCGCTCTCCCCGGACCCCGCATTCACTATATCCCTCTCCCCGGACCCCGCATTCACTATATCCCTCTCCCCGGACCCCGCATTCACTGTATCCGCTCTCCCCGGACCCCGCATTCACTATATCCCTCTCCCCGGACCCCGCATTCACTATATCCCTCTCCCCGGACCCCGCATTCACTATATCCCTCTCCCCGGACCCCGCATTCACTACATCCGCTCTCCCCGGACCCCGCATTCACTACATCCGCTCTCCCCGGACCCCGCATTCACTATATCCGCTCTCCCCGGACCCCGCATTCACTGTATCCGCTCTCCCCGCACCCCGCATTCACTATATCCGCTCTCCCCGGACCCCGCATTCACTGTATCCGCTCTCCCCGGACCCCGCATTCCCTATATCCGCTCTCCCCGGACCCCGCATTCACTATATCCGCTCTCCCCGGACCCCGCATTCACTCTATCCTCTCCCCGGACCCCGCATTCACTATATCCACTCTCCCTGGACCCCGCACTCACTATATCCGCTCTCCCCGGACCCCGCATTCAGTATATCCGCTCTCCCCGGACCCCGCATTCACTATATCCGCTCTCCCCGGACCCCGCATTCCCTATATCCGCTCTCCCCGGACCCGGCATTCACTGTATCCGCTCTCCCCGGACCCCGCATTCACTATATCCGCTCTCCCCGGACCCCGCATTCACTCTATCCTCTCCCCGGACCCCGCATTCACTACATCCGCTCTCCCCGGACCCCGCATTCACTATATCCGCTCTCCCTGGACCCCACATTCACTATATCCGCTCTCCCCGAACCCGCATTCACTATATCCGCTCTCCCCGGACCCCGCATTCACTATATCCGCTCTCCCCGGACCCCGCATTCACTATATCCGCTCTCCCCGGACCCCACATTCATGAACATGGAAATGCAGTTATTTTAGTAAATATAAACTGCTAAATCACTTTTCCCATCGGCAGTATATAGCAGTCTTATGACTTCTATCAGTGTCCAGTACAGTACTGGTTAAAGCTTGTAGGAGGAGTTTTCTCTAGGAGGATGCAGAACCCCTGACCTCTGTTTGGACAGTGCTGATTGGCCCTGTGCTTATCACAAGCACTCTCCCAAGAAAAATAAAAACCTCTCTAGCAATACACACCAAATTGAGCATGTGCAGAATTCATCCTAGAGCTCTGTACTATCAGCAGATGGATTGGGGACAGTAGAAGAAGAGGAGAATCACAGTAGACAGGATCAAACATCCTTTTTACACAATGCAGAGGATTAACCCCTTAGGTTCCACAGGCAGTATAACTAGCATGCTTTGCTGCCTCTACAGACGGATTGAACTGTTGGGGGTTCAGGAACACTTTAACAAATTGCTAAGAGTGAACGAGGTTTTCATAGTCCCATACAGTTGTAAGAAAAAGTATGTGACCCCCTTGGGATTCCGTGGAGTTTTGCATGAATTGGGCATAAAATGTGCTCTGAACGTCATCTAAGTCACAACAATAGAAGAACACAGTCTGCTGAACATAATACTACACAAACATTAGATGTTGCCATGGTTTAATTGCCCATAACATGTAAACATTCACAGTGCAGGGAGGAAAAAGTATGTGAGGCCCTAGCTTAATGACTTCTCCCAGAGCTAATTGGAGCCAGGAGTGAGCCAACCTTGACTCCAATCAGTGTGATGATATTGGATGTGTTGCTGACACCTGTTTTGGGTTTACTGGTTTCAAGCAGCACTGTCTGATGTGAACCATGCCTCGCAGAAAAGAGCTCTCAGAAGACCTACCATCAAGAATTGTTGACTTTCATGAAGCTGGAAAGGGTTACAAAAGTATCTCCTTAAGCCTTGATGTTCCTGTGTCCACGGTAAGACAGACTGTCTACAAATGGAGAAAGTTTAGCACTGTTGCTACTCTCCCTAGGCGTGGTCATCCTGTAAAAATGACTGCAAGAGCACAGCGCAGAATGCTGCATGAGGTAAAGAAGAATCCCAGAGTGTCAGCTAAAGACCTACAGAAATCTCTGGCACATGCTAACATTTTTGTTGACACATCTACAATAAGGAAAACATTAAACAAGAATGGAGTACATGGGAGGACACCACGGAGGAAGCCATTGCTGTCCAAAAAGAAGATTGCAGCACGTTTGAAGTTTGCAAAAGAGCACCTGGATGTGTCCACAGCACTACTGGCAAAATATACTGAGGACAGATGACACCAAGATTGAGTTGTTTGGGAAGAACACACAACACTATGTGTGGAGAAAAAAAGGCACAGCACACCAACATCAAAACCTCATCCCCACTGTGAAACATGGCGGAGGGAGCATCATGGTTTGGGGCTGCTTTGCTGCCTCAGGGCTGGACGGATTGTTGTCATTGATGGGAAAATTAATTCCAGAGTTTATCAAGACATTTTGCAGGAAAACGTGCGACCATCTGTCCGCCAACTGAAGCTCCGCAGAGGATGAGTGATGCAACAGGACAATGATGACCCAAAGCATACAAGTCATTCAACAAAACAATGGCTGCAACAGCACAGAATATGCCTTCTGGAGTGGCCCAGTCAGAGTCCTGACCTCAACCCCATTGAAATGCTGTGGCATGACCTTAAGAGAGCGATTCACACCAGACATCCCAAGAATATTGCTACACTGAAACAGTTTTGTGAAGAGGAGTGGTCCAAAATGACTCCAGATCGTTGTGCAGGTCTGATCTGCAACTACAGGAAACGTTTGGTTGAGGTTATTGCTGCCAAAGGAGGGTCAACCAGTTATTAAGTCCAAAGGTTCACATACTTTTTCCTCCCTGCACTGTGAATGTTTACATGTTATGTGCAATTAAACCATGGCCACATCTAATGTTTGTGTAGTATTATGTTCAGCAGACTGTGTTCTTCTATTGTTGTGACTTAGATGACGTTCAGAGCACATTTTATGCCCAATTCATGCAAAACTCCACATAATCCCAAGGGGTTCACATACTTTTTCTTGCAACTGTAGTTAGTCTGGCTGAAAAAAAACAAAAGTCCATCCAGTTCAACCATAAAAAAAAGTTATAATCCTCCATCCACAGTGAATCCAGAGGAAGGCAAAAAAAACCCAGCAAAGCCGATCCAATCTCCTCCTGCAGGGAAACATTCCTTCCTGATCCCCCGAGAGGCAATCGGATATTCCCGGGATCAATAATCGGATATTCCCGGGATCAATAATCGGATATTCCCGGGATCAATAATCGGATATTTCCTGGATCCACGTTCCCTATAAATGTTATATCCAGTTATATTCTGTGTATCTAAGAAAGAATCCAGGACTTTCCTCCAGCAATCCACTGAGCTGGCCACACCCAACTCTGGAGGGAGTCTATTCCATATTCTCAGCTCTTACTGTGAAGAAACCTTTCCATGTTTGGAGATTACATTTCTTTTCCTCCAGATGTAAAGAGCGCCCCCTTGTCCTCTGTGATGACCTCAGGGTGAACTGACAGCCTCAGCTGTGTATGTTTCCCTCTGAGACTGTGTAGTGGGGTGGGGTGTGGCGGTGTGTCCATTCCCTTCACTCAGGTCTCAGATTACACTCAGCTCCCTGCTGTATGCTGTGCAGCGTGAGACATCAGCTCCCGCCCCCTGCCTCCTGCAGGTCAGAAATGAGGTGTAAAATGTGTGATTTAGGAGGCTGTAGAGGAGAGACTGCTACAGATAAACAGGTACAACTTATGTAGAAGGATTTGATTCTGCTCTGTGTGTCGCCTCTCTGGGGATATGGAGGGTTGCAGCCATAGACAGCAAAGGCAAAATAACCACATAAAAATCTATTAAAAGAGAAGGATGGACAAAGTTTTTTTGGTTTCTCTTGTGGGTCACAGATCTGGTTCTCGCTCTGGAAGGATCCCAACTTCAGGGTCGGGATCCGCTCAGATTCCTGAGGGACAGCTGGCTCCGCCTCTCATTGTGCATTAGCCACTCCCACCCCCTCTATAGCCCGGCTCCAGTGAGCAGAGCACAGAACGGAACATTTGGGGTTCCGAAGGTCTTTCACCAGTTTAGTTCTCAGTCTCGCCATGTTTGGTGTCTCTTTACTTGACAAATCCCCAAAAATGGTTATTTAGAAGTTCTGAAGTTCATTTTAGTATATTTGTCGCGACATAAAAAATTGCAACTGATATCATTTTATTCTGCAGGGCTTGTGCTTCACAAAATATATCATTTGGGGAATTAAAGTAGATTTCTAGTAAAACATGCAGATTATAATGTGTATATAAAATGTCAAAAATTGTCCTTCTGGTTGGAGCCCATTGGACCCATCAAAACCACAAAATCCACCGTAGTATATATCCGGAGCCTGGATGGAAGGCCTGCAGAACATGGTGGTCTTCAGACATGGTGGTCTTCAGGATAATCCTCAGGAGGTTGACTAGCAGCCGAAGAATGGCCGAAGCACTCTGGGTAAGGAAGTCCATGGACTCGCACTCTGGGTAAGGAAGTCCATGGACTCGCCCTTTAATAGTCTCTGCAGTAGACTATCTACTTAAAGGGACAGTCCTTTATTGAAGTTCTCTGAGCCCACAATCTGCTGCCTCTCCCTTCCTAATCAGGAATGGCCCTCTGGCTATCTACATGGCACCTGAACCTGGGTGGGAATGGAATTCCAAGAGCCTGGAGGGCTTGGCCAGTCCTTCATCTAAGGATCGTCTCATCAGAGAGAACTTCCTGCAAAGTATGGCAGAAATCTGACACTTCGTACTCTAAAATATCCGTGTTTCTGACAAGTTTACAGTCTAAACCCAAAACCAACAATTTCATACATTCCACCTTACCAGTCCTTCGATGTGGTGGCTGCATTAGTTTTCTTTTTTTCTGGCCATTTTCCTTCAATTTCACTGGACAATCCTGAACATAAAACACTTTCTGTTCCTGTGGGGCTATGCTCACCCCCCCCCCCCCACTATGTCTATGGAAACCCCTCCACTCTGTCTATGGAAACCCCTCCACTCTGTCTATGGAAGGGGCCATAGTTGTCACCCAGGCAGAACTACAGACATATCGGTCTTTGTTGGTCTCCATTGCGTAGTGGGTGGAGGGAATAGTAGGTCACAGAGGGAAGGTAACATTGATACAAGGACACCAGGACAGGAAGTGGAAACATTTCTTTGTCTGGAGTCACACGTAATTTCTGGTGGTGACAGAAGAGTACCTCTCATTTCATTGCTGATCCGGGTTCGATGATCTCGTTTTTCTTGCCTCGGGGTCCAGCTCTGCCGCTTTCTGTTATGAAATATGAATGAGTTTATCTTTTATTTTATTCAGATTGAGAAGATTGTATTTGCAGCTGGAGGATGGGCTCGTCGTGATGTCAGCTGCTTCTTCCGAATAAATTGTGACACCAATTCACCTGAATTATCAACGGAAATTCTTTTCTCTTTAATGCCTTTTGGGGTGTTATGTAAGAGTTGGCACTCCTCCCGGGAACCAGGAAATCCAACATACACATGAGATGATCCATGATGGATGATCCATGACATGTCTGACATGGCCAATTTCTCAGCCAGGCTTCCATGGAATCCTAGGGTTCCTCCAGAGGTTTCTCAGTGTTCCTCGAGCAATGAGCACTGTCTGCCCCTCAGATAGGTTCCCACTGACACCATCACTCTAATGTATCCCGAGTTGTAGATATAGTCGTGTTTAGAAGGGGTTCCCTGAGGCCGGAAAGTTACTTCAAGGGTTCCTCTGTGTTGGATAGGTTGGGAAAGGCTGATCAATGGAGACCACTTGGCTTGTGATCTTTGGGGAACAATCAACTGGTCAGAAATGGGTTTCCAGGCCAGTCCCATTATCACCCTGAAGGAAGGACAGCAAACGGGGTGGTGCCCACGGTAATTTTAGTACAGATATTCGGAACCCCAAAACTGGGTGCTGTGATATGCACATAGACCCCAGCTTCAATGATTGCCAGCTCTGGGCTGCCCCTTCCCTTGTCTCTCTATTGTCCCATCACTATGATTGGTGGCCTCACTAACCAGTAGGAAGAGCCAGAGCAGGTGACCACTCTTCCCATATCAGAGGACCCCGTTTTTCGGATCCCCAGAGCTCTATAACAAATGCAGACACCCAATACTTTCTTTACCTAAAGGGAACCCATGGAGGGCAAAGCAACAGGCTGACCCGCCAGAACATTCCGGTCAGCGCTCTTAGCCATTGGCTGAGAGCCCTGACTGGGAGCCCATTGGCCGGCCTTTTTTGGTCATGCCCCTTCGACAGAAGACAACCAGATGGTTTCTATTGAACCGGACGATGCTGTCCAACGTTGGGCCCCCCCGTGTTCTAGAATTTAGGGTCTTTTCGAGGTTGTCATATGTAAGGAAGACATTGTCGTAGAATATATCGCCCATCACATTAAACAGATGGGGTCTGGAGTCTGTGATATGGGGGGTTGGGGGGACATCTCTGCCCAGAGTTCTGTTCATCTTTGCTGAGAGCATGCTGGATGACCACGAGATGCTGAGATAAATGAAAGTCCTGCAAACAGAAGATCCCACACAAGGCCGGTCACAGGCAGAAAAACACATTATTATTATTGGGATTTATATCACCGACTGATATTACTAAATAAAGGGGGACGGATCAGTTACATTACAATTCGGAGGGTTAGGAAGTCCCTGCTCACAAGAGCTTACAATCTAACCGGGAGGTGCACGTTGTACAGTAACTGTGACGGGTGAGCTGATGGAGAAAGTACAATTTCAGTTTCAGGTGGAGGTGGGATAGGCTTCCCATTTGTTAGTGTATCTAAATCTGCTAGTCCATCTAACGCTTCCCTCCCCCGTGACTGACAATGCTGCTTTCCAAAGGTGCCCCCTGTGCTCCTTCCTCCAGAGTGGGGGGGCGCTCTAATACAGGAGGTGTGTTACTGGCCAGATCGCCAGGTGAAAGTAGAGGGAAGAGGACACATCTCATGATTGGGCAGCACAGTGGCTAAGTGGATAGCGCATCCACCTGGCAGCACTAGGGTCATTGGTTCGAAACCCAACCACGGCACCACCTGCCTGGAGTTTGCATGTTCTCCCTTTACCTGCGTGGGTTTCCTCCGGGTACACCAGTTTCCTTGCACACTCCAAAGACATGCTGGGAGGTGAATTGGCTCCTGTCTATATTGTCCCTAGTATGTGTATGTATGAATGTGAGTTAGAGACCATAGATTGGACGCCCCTCAAGGTGGAGGAATTAGTGGAGAGGGGGAGCTGGTGGAGGGATTGGTGGAAAGGGGGAGCCGGTGGAGGGATTGGTGGAGAGGGGGAGCCGGTGGAGGGATTGGTGGAGAGGGGGGGCCGGTGGAGGGATTGGTAGAGAGGAGTGGCTGGTGGAGGGATTGGTGGAGAGGGGGGGCCGGTGGAGGGATTGGTAGAGAGGAGTGGCTGGTGGAGGGATTGGTGGAGAGGGGGAGCCAGTCAAGGGATTGGTGGAGGGATTGGTGGAGAGAGGGAGCCGGTGGAGGGATTGGTGGAGAGAGGGAGCCGGTGGAGGGATTGGTGCAGAGGGGGAGCTGGTGGAGGGATTGGTGGAGAGGGGGCACGGTGGAGGGATTGGTGGAGGGGGGGAGCCGCTGGAGGGATTGGTGGAGAGGGGGAGCCGCTGGAGGGATTGGTGGAGAGGGGGAGCCGGTGGAGGGATTGGTGGACAGATTGGTGGAGAGGGGTGGCAGCCACAGATGGCTTTGCAAAGTTGATGAGTCTGGCAACTGCATTTGAGGTCTAATAAAGGGGGGATGGCCTGTATACAGGTAGGCCGAGGAGGGAGCTGTAATTAGTTTGAGGTGAGAGATAACCAGGGGGTGAAATTGTAGATTTGTGGTGTCATTGGTGAGGAAGATCCAACGGTCATCTCACCGAGAGATCAGACATCCCTACAAATTTCCCTACATCCTTCATGGTAGCTTCTCCTGACCTGCAAGCAGAGACCCCCTTTAAAAGTTGGCCGAACGACCACTATGAAGGTGAATAGTTACCTTGTATAAAGAATATGAAAGATCCGCAACATTCTCTGGATTGGTTGTTCCTTCTATGGGGGGAAATAAGGCGCCATGTAAAGCCGGATCAACACAGGAAGCCAAATGTGTGTTGGAAAGTTCCGTCCCCCTATCATAGAAACCGTTATCAAATGTGCTAATCAATCAAATCTGTTATAGATTTATCCATCAATTATGTGCAAACGTCTGATACAAATCACGGGATTTATGCTCAGAGCTCTTTTACTGACACAAATTCGCCCGTTATTATTATTGTATCGCCCTGTCTGCTCCCCTCACCACCATTGTGATGAATCAGACAGCTGACAGATATGATCATAATGGGATTTACTTACATGACTTGTACAGCACTATGGCTCTTGTCATCGGTGATGGTGGATGGTTGGTTGGTTGGATGGTTGCTTTGTTGGTTGGTTGGCTAGTTGATTGGTTTGTTGGTTGGTTGGTTTGTTTGTTGGCTGGCTGGTTGGTTGATTGGCTGGCTGATTGGTTGGTTTGTTGGCTAGTTGGTTGGTTGGTTTTGTTTGTTGGCTGGCTGGTTGGTTTGTTGGCTAGTTGATTGGTTTGTTGGTTGGCTGGTTGGTTGGTTGGCTGGTTGATTGGTCTGTTGATTTGCTGGTTGGTTGGTTGATTGGTCTGTTGATTTGCTGGTTGGTTGGTTGATTGGTCTATTGGTTGGTTGATTGGTCGGTTGGTTGGTTGAAGGAGATAGAGTAGGCTTATGCTCTGGATCCCAGCAGGTGGAATATTATGTATCTGTTGAACTCTCATCCCAGTTGTAGACGGAGTCGGGAGGTCCCAGACTGCAGGGGTCCCGTTTATTACTCGTCTTTCATGTGGCAAACTTCAAAGTGCGTCTCGGCTCAGCACAATGTCTCCCTGTTATATAGAGCCGTTGCCATCCACATTTTTCACAGTGTGGGACATAAACTATGTGACAGACATCCATTGTTAACAAGTCTAAATGAAAAACGTGACGTCACGCTGAATGTCGGCGGTGGGCGCAAAAATGGAGGCCTCTGTGATGTCCTCTACTTCAAAATTCTACATTCAGATTACAGAGCTAACCCAGCCTACGGGAAATCTGCTACCAATCCAATCCGGATAATATTCCATATGTGCTAAAGTCAAGAAGTTACAATATTCCGCCTTTGAACCGAGTTGGTGTCCCTTGAAGACACATTCAGCAGGCCTCTTTGTGTGCTTCTGAATTGAACTGCAGACGATTTTCGTGTAATGCCGCCTGATGGTCCCATTCCACCGTATATATTGGCCTTTCTCAGCCAGGTTCCTCCAGTCCAGTTCCTTGAGCTGTGGCTGATTGGCCTCCGATTTGGTGATGCTTGAATGGTTCTGGGGCCAACAGCACACGGCAGAGCCGGCCGCATGACGCCAAAGATCTCATCAGCTGCATTCTGGCCACCAATGTAAGAAGAATCTTCCCCATTGAATTGGTTCAGCAGGGTCCCTGAGCCCGAAATTATTTCAAAGGTTGTTTTGGGGTAAAAAGGGTGAGAAAAACTGCTGCAGATAAAGTGCCCGGGGGGGAGGGGGGGGTGCGGGCACCAAGGGCCACACATGTGTCATGTTCACTTGGCTGTGTCCCCGGAGTCAGGAGAAACGGAACGATTTCCTAGTCATTGGAATACACAATCACAATGGTGTCACAATGGCAATAGAGAGAGAGGAGGAGAGGAATAGAGAGAGGAGGAGAGGAATAGAGAGAGGAGGAGGAGAGGAATAGAGAGAGATGGAGGAGAGAGAGAGAGAGAGGAGAGGAATAGAGAGAGAGGAGGAGAGGAATAGAGAGAGGAGGAGAGGAATAGAGAGAGAGAGGAGAGGAATAGAGAGAGGAGGAGAGGAATAGAGAGAGGAGGAGAGGAATAGAGAGAGGAGGAGAGGAATAGAGAGAGAGGAGGAGAGGAATAGAGAGAGAGGAGAGGAATAGAGAGAGGAGGAGAGGAATAGAGAGAGGAGGAGAGGAACAGAGAGAGGAGGAGAGGAATAGAGAGAGAGGAGGAGAGGAATAGAGAGAGGAGGAGAGGAATAGAGAGAGAGGAGGAGAGGAATAGAGAGAGGAGGAGAGGAATAGAGAGAGGAGGAGAGGAATAGAGAGAGAGAGGAGAGGAATAGAGAGAGGAGGAGAGGAATAGAGAGAGGAGGAGAGGAATAGAGAGAGAGGAGGAGAGGAATAGAGAGAGAGGAGAGGAATAGAGAGAGGAGGAGAGGAATAGAGAGAGGAGGAGAGGAACAGAGAGAGGAGGAGAGGAATAGAGAGAGAGGAGGAGAGGAATAGAGAGAGAGGAGGAGAGGAATAGAGAGAGGAGATGAATAGAGAGAGGAGGAGAGGAATAGAGAGAGGAGGAGAGGAATAGAGAGAGAGGAGGAGAGGAATAGAGAGAGGAGGAGAGGAATAGAGAGAGGAGGAGAGGAATAGAGAGAGATGGAGGAGAGGAATAGAGAGAGAGGAGGAGAGGAATAGAGAGAGAGGAGGAGAGGAATAGAGAGAGGAGATGAATAGAGAGAGGAGGAGAGAATAGAGAGAGAGGAGGAGGAATAGAGAGAGATGAGGAGAGGAATAGAGAGAGATGGAGGAGAGGAATAGAGAG
>NW_028321475.1:0-70000 GCF_062004578.1 Staurois parvus
TTAGATTGTAAGCTCCCAGGATCAGCCCCTCCCTCTTAGATAGTCAGCTCCCAGGATCAGCCCCTCCCTCTTAGGTTGTAAACTCCCAGGATCAGCCCCTCCCTCTTAGATTGTAAACTCCCAGGATCAGCCCCTCCCTCTTAGATTGTAAGCTCCCAGGATCAGCCCCTCCCTCTTAGATTGTCAGCTCCCAGGATCAGGCCCCTCCCTCTTCGATTGTAAGCTCCCAGGATCAGCCCCTCCCTCTTAGATTGTAAGCTCCCAGGATCAGCCCCTCCCTCTTAGATTGTAAACTCCCAGGATCAGCCCCTCCCTCTTAGATTGTAAGCTCCCAGGATCAGCCCCTCCCTCTTAGATTGTAAACTCCCAGGATCAGCCCCTCCCTCTTAGATTGTAAACTCCCAGGATCAGCCCCTCCCTCTTAGTTTGTAAGCTCCCAGGATCAGGCCCCTCCCTCTTAGATTGTAAACTCCCAGGATCAGCCCCTCCCTCTTAGATTGTAAGCTCCCAGGATCAGCCCCTCCTTCTTAGATTGTAAACTCCCAGGAACAGCCCCTCCCTCTTAGATTGTAAGCTCCCAGGATCAGGCCCTCCTATCCCTCTTGTATTGATCTGTATTGTTGCTGTATTGTCTCCCATTATATTGTACAGCGCTGAGCACACTGTTGGCGCCATAAATCCTGTATAATAAGATGTCATTCCTCGTGGAATACGTCCCACACATTTACCTTTGTTCCAGCTGCACCCTTTCTTGGCTTTACTGTGAGTGACGGGGGCTCCAGCGCGACTTCACCGAACATAACTTCATCTGTTCAAGAAACAACAGAGTCACTCAACAGGATTCAGGAAAACAGGAGTGAGAGAGTTGAGGCAGCCATTTCCGTCTAAAGAAAATGGCAGTTAGGGTTTTTTATGCCTTCTTAAAAAAAAAAAAATAAATAAATAAAAATATGGCAGTTCCATGGCTGCCAGGCTGTTCTGATGGCTTTAGTACTTACTAAATCAATGACATGGAATGAGCAAGGGAGGCAGGAACAGCTCTGCACCTGGAAGTGCTCAGAGCCGCATGCTTCTGGGTTCATCTTGCCCCAGGCATTCACTGATCTCCCACAGCTCTCCTTCCTGACATGAAGGTCTCAGGCACTCAGGGGGTTTCACAACCCTGATCCTGGAAGTACTCAGAGCTCTAAACTTCTGGGTCCATCTTATCCTGGGCATTCACTGATCTCCCACAGCTCTCCTTCCTGACATGAAGGTCTCAGGGGGCTTCACAACCCTTATCCTGGAAGTACTCAGAGCTGTAAACGTCTTGGTTCATCATATGATGGGTATTCACTGATCTTCCAAGGCTGTCCATCCGGATACCTGCCATGAAGGTCCAAGGCACTCAAGGAGTTTCGCAACTCTGTACCTGGAAATGCTCAAAGGGAGCTGCTTGGTTCACACTACTCTGGGTGTTTTCTGATCTCCCACTGCTCTCCATCCTGACACCAACCATGAAGGTCCCAGGCACCCAGGTGGTTTACCAACTCTGAACCTGGAAGTGCTCAGAGACACGTGCTTCTCGGTTGATCCTACACCAGGCATTCACTGATCTCCTACAGCTCTCCATCCAGACATCTACCAAAAAGGTCTCAGGCACTCAAGGGGTTTCACAGCTCTGATCCTGGAAGTGCTCAGAGCTATAAACTTCTGGGTCCAGCCTACCCTGGGCATTCACTGATCTTCCACCGCTCTCCATCCCAACACCAGCCATGAAAGTCAAAAGGCACCCAAGTTGTTTAACAACTCTGAATCTGGAAGAGTTCAAAGTTGTGGTGCTTCTGGGTTCATCCTACCCTAGATGTTTGCTCTCCATCCAGACAGCTGGCATGAAGGTTCCAGGCATCCAGGAGGTTTACCTCCTCTAAACCTGGAAGTGTTCAGAGCTGCGCACTTCCGCGTTCATCCTGCCCCAGGTGTTTGCCGATTTCCCACCGCTCTCCATGCAGATACCTGCCAGGTCTAATGCAGGCCATACATGGGGCAAATTCTAAACCAAGAATTTTTGTTCAAATTTTGCACCATTAGTGGACCACAGCACTGGATGATTTTGTTGCGACCATTGAATTTGTGCGATCGAGCAGGTTGGAAATTTTTTGAGAAAACAAACTAATTTCTAATCAAATGATGGGAAAATCTAAATCGAAAAAGAAATGAGCTGTGACCTGGAAAGAAGATTCCCGGCCACGAAAATTCTTTTCGGAGGTGAAATTAAAGGCTTGGTCGTTCGAATTCAATGGTGGCACCATCGGATTACAAAACGCACAAGATTTATGATTTTCTAAATAAAATTCATTCAGAAAATCGGCCCATGTATGGCCTACATAGGGCACCCAGGAAAGACAGGCGAGCCTGGGAAACCTTTGCTGCTATGAGTGTTGGTACTTCTCAGCGCGGTCACAACACTTCCATTGGTGGCAGTGAAGAGGTTGTGGAAGATGGAGCTTCCTCCAAGGCACACCTACTCATATGGCCCCGGATAGGAGCTCCCAGAATGCCGTTAGGGCCCACGCTTCACACAAGTCCTGGTGTGGCAGTGAGGCAAGCGTGTACCTGCAATAAACACCTCTGTTAATGCAAAATGCTGAAACTATTTGTTTTTGTGCTGCCCAGCCAATAGGTGCGCTGGAAGTCTGTGTAAGATGAGGGGTCCTAGGCGGACTTTACTGCATCTCAACTTCACTTCTCTGCCAGATCTTTCGGCAATGGGAATTTATAAAAATCTGCGCACTTTACCTTTGAAAATCTCCTTTTCCAGACGAGCCTCTTTTTTCTCTTCTCGCCTCCGAACGAATTTATCTAAACACTTCCGATCGAACCTGCAAAGCAGATGACATTCATTACACCCGGAATCTCGTCTTCCGTCACCAACACTCGATGAGAACGCATTGCAACAAATGGAAGACCTTTCCAGACTATGTATAGAGTTCCTGTGTATGCCAGTCACCAGATATACAATATTGCCCCAAGTATTGTCCCCCCCCCCCCGTATATACACTCTATTACCCCAAGTATTGGGCCGCTGGCCTTCCCACGCACGACTTCTAATGGCCCCCCAGTCTTAGTCCGTAGGGTTCAATATTGAGTTGGCCCCGCCCTTTCCACGCACATGACCTTTCACGGTCCCCCAGTCTTAGTCCGTAGGGTCCAATATTGAGTTGGCCCCGCCCTTTCCACGCACATGACCTTTCACGGTCCCCCAGTCTTAGTCCGTAGGGTCCAATATTGAGTTGGCCCCGCCCTTTCCACACACATGAACTTTAATGGCCCCCCAGTCTTAGTCTGTAGGGTTCAATATTGAGTTGGCCCCGCCCTTTCCACACACATGACCTTTAATGGCCCCCCAGTCTTAGTCCGTAGGGTTCAATATTGAGTTGGCCCCGCCCTTTGCAGCTATAACAGCTTCAACTCTTCTGGGAAGGCCGTCCACAAGGTTTAGGAGGGTGTCTATGGGAAGGTTGGACCATTCTTCCAGAAGCACATTTGTCAGGTCAGGCACTGATGTCGGGGGAGGGGCACTGATGTCGGGGGAGGGGCACTGATGTCGGGGGAGGAGGCCTGGCTCGCAGTCTCCATTCTAATTCATCCCAAAGGTGTTCTATGGGGTTGAGGTCAGGACTCTGTGCAGGACAGTCAAGTTCCTCCACCCCAAACTGGCTCCTCCATGTCTTTATGGACCTTGCTTTGTGCACTGGTGTGCAGTCATGTTGGAACAGGAAGGGGCCATCCCCAAACTCCTCCCACACAGTTGGGGGCATGAAATTGTCCAAAATGTTGCCTTAAGAGTTCCCTTCACTGGAACTAGGGGGCCAAGCCCAACCCCTGAAAAACAACCCCACACCATAATCCCCCCTCCACCAAACTTTACACTTGGCACAATGCAGTCAGGCAAGTACCGTTCTCCTGGCCACCGCCAAACCCAGACATGTCCATCGGATTGCCAGACAGAGAAGCGTGATTGGTCCCTCCAGAGAACACGTCCCCACTACTCTAGAGTCCAGTGGCGGCGTGCTTTACACCACGGCATCCGATGCTTTGCATTGCACTTGGTGATGGAAGGCTTGGATGCAGCTGCTCGGCCATGGAAACCCATTCCATGAAGCTCTCTACGCACTGTTGTTGGGCTCATCTGAAGGCCACACCAAGTTTGGAGGTCTTTAGCTATTGACTCTGCAGACAGTTGGTGACTTCTGCGCACTGTGCGCTTCAGCATGCGCTGACCCCGCCCTGTCATGTGACGTGGCCTACCACTTGGTGGCTGAGTGGCTGTTGTTCCCAGTGGCTTCCACTTTGTTATAATCCCACTAACAGTTGAGCGTGGAATATTTAGTAGCCAGGAAATGTCACGGATGGACTTATTGCCCAGGTGGCCACCTATCACGGGACCACGCTTGGAGTCACTGAGCTCCTGAGAGCGACCCATTCTTTCACCAATGTTTGTAGAAGCCGTCTGCATGTCTAGGGGCTTGATTGTATACACCTGTGTCCATGGAGGGGATTGGAACACCTGAATCACATGATATGGAGGGGATGGGAACACCTGAATCACATGATATGGAGGGGATGGGAACACCTGAATCACATGATATGGAGGGGATGGGAACACCTGAATCACATGATATGGAGGGGATTGGAACACCTGAATCACATGATATGGAGGGGATTGGAACACCTGAATCACATGATATGGAGGGGATTGGAACACCTAAATCACATGATTGGGAGGGGATTGGAACACCTGAATCACATGATTGGGAGGGGATTGGAACACCCGAATCACATGATATGGAGGGGATTGGAACACCCGAATCACATGATATGGAGGGGATTGGAACACCCGAATCACATGATTTGGGGGGTGGGGACAATACTTTAATATATTGTGCATCAAAGTATAGATCAGATGCTTAAAGTGGAACTTCACTCTCTCAAACAACAGACTATTTGTAATCCTTCTGCTGCCAACATTAGTAAATAGAAAAGTATCATATTTACTTATTTAAAACTTTTTTTGTCTCTTCAGTTATTTCCTGGTTTCCATGCCTAGGCTGATGAGGTCATACATCCAAAAAGTCTTTAGGAGTGGAGGGAGGGTTCCAGCTCAGCCAATGCCTGAGCTAAGGCAGATGGATTTCAGGTGGTAAAAGTAAATGCTACATGAATCAACTGCCCCTACTCAAGATGGCCACGAACAGAAATGCTACGGGGGTGCTATTTAAAATGATTTCTCGGGAAAATAAAACATGGAGATATGGATATATGGGGGGGGGGGGGGTGTTTGCTTTGAATATTAACAATGCAAAGCACTGCACTTACAGAGTAGCACACGGACACAGCACACAGTTAACCCTTTGATCGCCCCTCATGTTAACCCCTTCCTGCCCAGTGCCATTAGTACAATGTCAGTCTGTCTTTTTTTTTCTATCACTGAATTGGTGTCACTGGGGATGTCAGTGACACCAAATCAGTCCCCCCCCAGTGTCAGAATTCCCGCCGCAGTCCCGCTAAAAGTCGCTGATCGCCGCCATTACCAGTAAAAATAGAATTGAATAAAAAAAAAAAAAATTCCAGTATCTATCCCGCCATTTGTAAACGCTAGAACTTTCACGTAAACCAATTAATTTACATGTATTGGGATTTTTTTCTGCCGAAAACACGGAGCAGAATATATTTTGGCCAAAATTTATGACGAAATTTGATTTTTAAAAAATTTTTTCTGGACATGTTTTATAGCAAAAAGTCAAAAATATTGTTTTTTTTTTTCTCAAAATGGTTTATAGCGCAAAAAGTAAAAATTAAAAAAAAAAAAAAAAAACAAAAAAAAAAACGCACAGATCAAATACCACCAAAAGAACGCTCTATTTGTGAGAAAAAAGGACGCAAATTTCATTTGGGTGCAGAGTTGCAAAACCGCACAATTATCACAAAAAATGGCCCGGACAGGAAGGGGGAGGGGAATCCTCTGGAGGGGGAGGGGTTAACCTCCCAAAACATAAGCAGTATGAGGGCTTTTCTTTCCACTTTCTGGCAACCACCTCAAACTGAACAGGAGGTTGGAGAGGACAACAAAGCAGGGTTCTTATTGGCTGACGTACTTCTTCCTCTTCTCAGACTTCTGCTTCTTGGTGACCTCCACCTCCACCTCCTCCTCCTTCTTGGGAAGCTCTCCCTTCTCATCCAGATCCATCTCAGGCCGGCGCTCCAGCTGGTTCTTGGTGAGGAAGAGGACATGTTGGGTCTCCCGATTCATGCGGCTCAGGAAGGCGCCGACCGATTCGTTTCTCTCCCGCTTGAACTTCGGCACCGGAATGTCCGTCTGCAACCCCTCACTGTGCCGCCCTCGTGTCTGCACTTGAAAGGAGAGAAAAGGGTCAGCCGGAAAGAAACCGATTTCCACACCGGGGGGGGGAGGGGGGGGGGGTGAAACCCCCAAGGTGACCGAAACGCCAGCTGCACCTCTACAGACCGGAATAGGAAGATCTTCCCCACATCCACCCATTCTGATCAGCAGAGGCTCAGGGCGGGATTCCATCAGTCTGGGGGTTACAGATCGACAAACATCATGAACTTATGGAGCCAATACCATCCAATCAGACTTCCATCTCTGTAGGTCAAATTTAACCCCTTGGTGCCGACCAATCCTGAGGGGGGGGGGGGGGAGGAATCCCCTGGAGAGCGAGCAGTTAAACCTTCGTTTTGTTTTTTAATTAACCCCTTGGCACCAGCGCCTCCCGGCCCTTTAAGGGTTTCAGCAGCCGGGAGGCGGGGTTCTAGAGTCATGTGACCGCCGTGGTTCGCCGTCACCTCAGTCACATGATCGGGACCTTTCCGCGAGTACCGGACATGCGTGCTGGGAGCGGGCAGGAGGCCGCACATTTGCATGGGGTCGGCATGAAGAGGTTAAATAGCAAACGTTTGTATACTTACCTGCTCTGTGCAACACTGTGGCACAGAGCAGCCCTGATCCTCCGCTTCTCCTAGCCCCTCCTCTTCGGTGGGTGCCCCCATGAAAAGCCGAGCCGCCTGCTGTGGTGTCGCTTGCTCAGCCCCGCCCCCCGTGTCACAACATTAGATTGACAGCAGCGGCAGCCAATGGCAGGGAGAGACACGGTGGGGTCAGAGCCGTTGCACATGGCTGGATCAGATTGGGCTCAGGTAAGAATTGGGGGCGGGGTGCAGCACAGAATGCATGAAGGTGAAAAACATTAAAGTAGAACTTTTTTTTCCCCATTTTGGACAGAGTGGGGGGGGGGGGGGTTATAACCCCGCTCAGATTTCTTTTTGCCACCTGCGTCCTCTTGGCGAGATTTCCCTTCATTTCCTGTCCCGTAGCAAAACAGGAAGTGCGGGAAAATCCCTTCAAATTAACGGAATCCCTTGGGGACCGACCAGGTCACCAGAACGAGTGTCCCCATTGGAAGATTTACCTTCTATTACTTTTCTGGGGACAACCCAAAATTTGGGGGTTTTTTTACGTTCGATGATAACGGTAAACAGGACGAATAGCTGCTTGCAGAGCGGCCTCAGTCACCGGAATGGGTTGCACTCGGCAGGCACTACGCCCCCCAACAGCGACGGGATAGAATTCCTGTGTACACCCCCTGCCTGCTGCCTCCAAAGGGGGAGCAATTAGGGTCACCTCTCCTGAACCCCTAGTGTGAATGAGCCCCTAAAGTGTTGCTGAACCTAAAAAGGTCGTACATTGCAGCTTACCAATCAGATGTGACGGCTGCATTAGTTTTCTTTTTTAGGAATTTTTCCCCGTTTTCTCCTGGTGATCTAGCCAGTAACACTCCTGTATTACAGCGCATCCACTCTGGAGAAAGGAGCACAGGAGCCACGGCAGCAGCGTTGTCCGTTTGGGGGGGAGGGGAGTGTTAAATGGACTAGCAGATTTAGATACACTAACACATTGAAGCCGAACTCCGGCTCACACTTCATAATCCGTTACAGTTTTTGTTCCTTTCG
This sequence comes from Staurois parvus, assembly GCF_062004578.1. Taxonomy (NCBI): domain Eukaryota; kingdom Metazoa; phylum Chordata; class Amphibia; order Anura; family Ranidae; genus Staurois; species Staurois parvus. The sequence continues at coordinate 8,011 of NW_028321475.1, forward strand.
GGATGAAGGTTTTCCATCAATAAATAAAAGCTGATCATTGTAAGCGCCCCTGTCAGTGGGAGATGGTTTGTCTCAACCCCCTAACTGCTACATCTGCAGGACAGCTTGTTCTGTGACAAAACAGACCTACTGGCCGGATCACCTGGTGAAAATAAAGGAAAAACCCAAAAAAGAAAACTAATGCAGCCGTCACATCTAAAAACTGCAATGTAAGAAATGTCTGCTTTGGGTTTATTACGGCTGTCAGTTGTTCTTGTAAAATCCGGGAGATCAGAATCACGTCCAACGAGAAAACGTTCCCTCACACAATCACGACACAGACATGACACACACACGTCACGACACACAGGACACACGACACAGACATGACACATACACACACACACACAGACAGACAGACGACACAGACATGACACACACACGTCACACACATGACATACAACACAACACAATCACAACACAGACATGACACATACACACACACACACACACACACACAGACAGACGACACAGACATGACACACACACGTCACACACATGACATAGGACACAACACAATCACAACACAGACATGACACACACAGGACACACGACACAGACATGACACATACAGACATGACACATACACACAGGACACGACACAGACACCACTCGTCCGGCAGACCTGGCCGCCTCCTTTTCTTCGGTTTGTCCATTTCCATCCGACTCTTCATGATTTCTCGCAGCTTGAACGGGATTTCCTGGGTGTCCGGGTCCTTCGGGGTGGAATTTGTCTTTTTCTTCATATTCCTACAAGAAGAGAAACAGAGATCCGTGACAACCGTGTTCCGGGAACTCCAGGAGGGGAATGCCGGTCAGGAGAGAATCATTCATCCCGACATCCGACCCGCCATCCCCACACTGGGAGGAAAGGGTTAACACCAGTCTGTCTGTCGGGGAGATTCTTCTGCCATTCTTGTCCCAGACAACAGGAAATGAGGCAGAAAATCCCCTCCGTGGTCACTGGAATTTGTGTCTGGAATTGGCCTTTAAAATGTAACTGTCGCCTCTGCACCCTCCATGCATCCTGTGTTGTTCCCGCACCCTCCATGCATCTTGCGTGGCCCCTGCACCCTCCATGCACTGTGTCCCCCCCCCCCGGACCCTGTGTTGCCCCCGCACCCTCCATGCACCATGTCCCCCGCCCCCTGCATTGCCCCCGCACCCTCCATGCACCATGTCTCCCCCCCTGCACCCTGTGTGGCCCCCGCACCCTCCATGCACCATGTCTCCCCCCCCCTGCACCCTGTGTGGCCCCCGCACCCTCCATGCACCATGTCTCCCCCCCCCTGCACCCTGTGTGGCCCCCGCACCCTCCATGCACCATGTCTCCCCCCCACTGCACCCTGTGTGGCCCCCGCACCCTCCATGCACCATGTCTCCCCCCCCTGCACCCTGTGTGGCCCCCGCACCCTCCATGCACCATGTCTCCCCCCCCTGCACCCTCCATGCACCATGTCTCCCCCCCCTGCACCCTCCATGCACCATGTCTCCCCCCCCTGCACCCTCCATGCACCATGTCTCCCCCCCCCTGCACCCTGTGTGGCCCCCGCACCCTCCATGCACCATGTCTCCCCCCCCTGCACCCTGTGTGGTCCCCGCACCCTCCATGCACCATGTCTCCCCCCCCTGCACCCTCCATGCACCATGTCTCCCCCCCCCCTGCACCCTGTGTGGCCCCCGCACCCTCCATGCACCATGTCTCCCCCCCCGCACCCTGTGTGGTCCCCGCACCCTCCATGCACCATGTCTCCCCCCCCGCACCCTGTGTGGTCCCCGCACCCTCCATGCACCATGTTACCCCCCCCCTGCACCCTGTGTGGTCCCCGCACCCTCCATGCACCATGTCTCCCCCCCCCTGCACCCTGTGTGGCCCCCGCACCCTCCATGCACCATGTCTCCCCCCCCCCCTGCACCCTGTGTGGCCCCTGCACCATGTCTCCCCCCCTGCACCCTGTGTGGCCCCTGCACCCTCCATGCACCATGTCTCCCCCCCCCCCCTGCACCCTGTATGTCTCCCCCCCCCCCTGCACCCTGTGTGGCCCCTGCACCCTCCATGCACCATGTCTCCCCCCCCCCTGCACCCTGTGTGGCCCCTGCAATCTCCATGCACCCTGGTCCCTCCATGCACTGTGTCCCCCTCCCCGGACCTTGTGTTGCCCCTGCACCCTCCATGCACCATGTCCCCCCCCTTGCACCGTGTGGCCCCTGCAATCTCCATGCACCCTGGTAACCCCCCCGCGTCCTGCTTGCACCCTCCATTCACCCAGTGTCACCCCTGCACTCTCCATGCACCGTGTCCCCTTGCCCCCTCCATGCACCCAGTATCGTCCATGCACCGATACAACCCCGGGTGCTGCAATCCGGACAGCGCACCAAGAGAAGCCTCATTCCCCCTCCCGTGTCTTCCATATATAACACCCACCCGCGGGGACGCCCCGCACCGGCCCTGACAGCCGATCCAGCCGCTTTATCTCCCGGCTTCTTCCCCATCGCAGCCCGGGTGCGCTCCGTACACAACACGTGAGATTACACCACACACTTCCGGCCCCTTCATTACACGTCATCGTGAAACCGCCCTATGGGATTATCGGACACGCCACCGTACGTCACACGTGAGCCGCCGCCATCTTTGCCACTGGCAATCCCCGGGAGAAGCCCAGAGTGACGTCATATCCGCCTGGCAATGTCAAAGAAGAAGAGGGGACGCAGGGGGTGCCCTCTGGGGCAGCAGAGCTGTTGCTATGGTAATGCTGTTGGGACTCAGAGGCAGCTGTGTGCAGAGCTGTATATATATATATATATTATATGGTCGGCTGGAAGTGCTGCAGCGTCATGGTTGGGCGGGTGATGTACCCCGGACTCCTTACCTGGGAAGTTTGGGAAATCAGCGATCCCATGGATGGGGGGAGGGGCGCTATAGTGACTGGAAGGTGTAAACTTGTGCTAGTAGTGGGAGGGGCTTAAAACTTGAGTGCCGGGGTCAGGAGTATGTAATGTACAGAGTGGGGGGGGTCAGGAGCATGTAATGTACAGAGTGGGGGGGGTCAGGAGTGTGTAATGTACAGAGTGGGGGGGTCAGGTGTGTGTAATGTACAGAGTGGGGGGGTCAGGTGTGTGTAATGTACAGAGTGCGGGGGTCAGGTGTGTGTAATGTACAGAGTGGGGGGGTCAGGTGTGTGTAATGTACAGAGTGCGGGGGTCAGGTGTGTGTAATGTACAGAGTGGGGGGGTCAGGTGTGTGTAATGTACAGAGTGGGGGGGGGGGGTCAGGAGTATGTAATGTACAGAGTACAGGGGTCAGGAGTATGTAATGTACAGAGTGGGGGGGTCAGGTGTGTGTAATATACAGAGTGGGGGGGTCAGGTGTGTGTAATATACAGAGTGGGGGGGTCAGGTGTGTGTAATGTACAGAGTGGGGGGTCAGGTGTGTGTAATGTACAGAGTGGGGGGGTCAGGTGTGTGTAATATACAGAGTGGGGGGGTCAGGTGTGTGTAATATACAGAGTGGGGGGGTCAGGTGTGTGTAATGTACAGAGTGGGGGGGTCAGGTGTGTGTAATGTACAGAGTGCGGGGGTCAGGAGTGTGTAATATACAGAGTGGGGGGGCCAGGTGTGTGTAATGTACAGAGTGCAGGGGTCAGGTGTATGTAATGTACAGAGTGGGGGGGTCAGGTGTGTGTAATGTACAGAGTGGGGGGGTCAGGTGTGTGTAATGTACAGAGTGCGGGGGCCAGGTGTGTGTAATGTACAGAGTGCAGGGGGTCAGGTGTGTGTAATGTACAGAGTGGGGGGGTCAGGTGTGTGTAATGTACAGAGTACGGGGGTCAGGTGTATGTAATGTACAGAGTGGGGGGTCAGGAGTGTGTAATGTACAGAGTGCGGGGGCCAGGTGTGTGTAATGTACAGAGTGTGGGGGTCAGGTGTGTGTAATGTACAGAGTGGGGGGGTCAGGAGTGTGTAATGTACAGAGTGGGGGGGTCAGGTGTGTGTAATGTACAGAGTGCGGGGGCCAGGTGTGTGTAATGTACAGAGTGTGGGGGTCAGGTGTATGTAATGTACAGAGTGGGGGGGTCAGGAGTGTGTAATGTACAGAGTGGGGGGGTCAGGTGTGTGTAATGTACAGAGTACAGGGGTCAGGAGTATGTAATGTACAGAGTGGGGGGGGTCAGGAGTATGTAATGTACAGAGTGGGGGGGGTCAGGTGTGTGTAATGTACAGAGTGGGGGGGGTCAGGTGTGTGTAATGTACAGAGTGGGGGGGTCAGGAGTGTGTAATGTACAGAGTGCGGGGGCCCGGGGTGGGTCATGTACATAGTGCAGGGGCCCGGGGTGGGTCATGTACATAGTGCAGGGGCCCGGGGTGGGTCATGTACATAGTGCAGGGGCCCGGGGTGGGCACATAGTGCAGGGGCCCGGGGTGGGTCATGTACATAGTGCAGGGGCCCGGGGTGGGTCATGTACATAGTGCAGGGGCCCGGGGTGGGTACATAGTGCAGGGGCCCGGGGTGGGTACATAGTGCAGGGGCCCGGGGTGGGCACATAGTGCAGGGATCACCTTTACTCTTTGCTCGTGTTGAATGTATTATTGTTTGCCTTTGTCTATATTGTGCACAGGGTTGGATGTTCTTTATGTATAAAGTTTTTTTGCCTCAACAATAAATATAGACATCCTTTAAAAATCGTTTTTTTTCCCGCGGTGGAAAATGAAATCGTCCTGTAAATCTCTGCGCTGTCTTGCAGATCCTGAGCTCCCTTCTTAGACGGATCTCTCATTCCGTATCCGTCTCCTGCGGCAGGACGGCGATCTCCACCAGCCAATCCAATGGCGAGGACAGTTCCACGCGGAGCGCAGACTCTCCCGGCCTCGTGAGCGGAGATCTCCCACAAAATGGAGGCCCGGCCCCCGGAGGCTCTCAGAGTTCTTATGGGCCGCAGATCCCGCCTCCCCCCACCCACTGCTGTATGAGCGGCTGCCATAACTGCGTCTGGATCGCCTACGCGGAGGAGCTGCTGGAACTCTACAAAGATGGAGGCGAGAGAGCGCTGAGCACCTTGGAGGAGCACATCGAGGACGAGAACATTAAGATGTTCATCAGAATGGAAATACGGTTCAGGATGAAGAACCAAGCTTCGTAAACGCAGCGGCGTCATGGAAGCCCTCAGAAGAACGGGGGGCTGTGATTGGTCTACAGGCTTTAAAGCTGAACTCCGGGCGCCATCGTTTTAGGATGCGTAGAGCATAAAGATTGGCCTTTTGACAGTCCAGCTTCCATATGTACTGACGCCCCGCCCCCATCCCCACCGACACACGTTGCGTCTCCGTCCCCACGAATGCGTCCCTGCCCAGTGATGACGCTGCGGCCATGCTCTTTGCCTGTGGCCCTTACATGTGCATTTCCCGGAGTTCGGCTCTAAAATGATCCTGAGACCCAGTTCACTCTGCATGCGACTTGAGACACGTGAAGGTTGAAAACGCATTTATTTCAGGTGCGGACGTTCCAATCGATGCTGCTCAAGTCGCAGCGACTTTTTAAAAAAAGGTTCCTGGGCTACTTTGATGTGACTTGAGTGCCTAGGCTCCTCAAGTTGCATGAAAGTCGCACTGAAAATGCGAACCGAGCCTGAAGCCAAGACGTTTTCCTCCTTTGTGGATGAAGTTTGGAAAGTTAAATGTTATTTGTTAATAGTTAAAGCTGAACGTTTGTTATATTTTAGATGGACTGAGGAATGGTTTGAACCCCTGTCAGGCTTTTATTGTTTTATGCGTATCTGCAGGTGAGATTCATCTGAACGATTTTTCCTGCAAGACAGACGTCCAGAATTTGAATTGTTTGTCTGTAAATATACACTGTATACCAAATGTTCATGAAAACCTGACCATCACACCTACCTGTATGGCCAAACGTACGTGAACCCCCCTCCCAATGATGGAGGTCAGGTGTCTCCAGTGAAGGGTCCTGGTAATCCTCCATCATACAAAGGCATTGTAGACAATTGTGCTCTTCCATCCTTGTGGTAATGGATTGGTGAGGACCCTTTTCTGTTCTCTGTGTACAAAGTCAGCTCCCTAAAGACATCGCTGACCTGTCTGTTGTGGAGGAACTCCAGCTCTGACCTCAACCCTACTGAACACCTTGGGAATGGATTGGAATGCCACTTGCAGCCAGGTCTTTGTGAAAAGCATCCAACATCCGTACCTGATCTCTCAATTGGCACAAATTCCCACAAACACCCTCCAAAACCTTGTGGAAAGCCTTCCCAGAAGAGTGAAGGATGTTGTAGCTGCAATGAGGGAGCCTTGAGCCCTAGAAAATGTGCTGTAATAGTTCTTATGGATCTAAAATGTCCAACATTTGGCCATATAGCCACAAACGTTTGGCCATCCAGTAGATTTCTCCTTTCATACCTTCGTTCATGAGTAGGATGCGGCCCAGTGGGTATCTGTTGGGTTTCGAGATATTGAGGTTAACTCAGTAAGGTAAACACCTTGGGGATGGATTGGAATGCCACTTGCAGCCGGGTCTTCTCATCCAACATCAGTACCTGGTTGGTTTGGTGAAGACCCTTTTCTGTTCCCCCATGACTGCCTCTTGTGTACAAAGCCAGCTCCATAAAGACATGGACGACCAATTTGGTGTGGAGGAACTCCAGTGTCCTGTACAGAGCCCTGACCTCAACCCTACTGAATACCTTTGGGATGATTTGGAACACTGATGGTAAGCCTGGTCTTCTCATCCAACATCAGTATTGTCCTTGCATTCTCATGACTACAAAAACTCTAGTTGAAATGGTAACTTCAAGAAAGGGTCATCCCAATCCAAACCGATACACTATATGGTCCAAACTATGTGGACACCACTCCAGATTATTGAGTTCAAGCACTGAAGGGTCCCGGTAATCCTCCATCATACAAAGACATTGTAGACAATTGTGCTCTTCCAACCTTGTGGTAACAATTTGGTGAAGACCGTTTTCTGTTCCACCATGACTGTCCTCTGTGTACAAAGCCAACTCCATAAAGACATGGAGGACCAATATGGTGTGGACAAATTCCAGTGTTCTGTACAGAACCCTGACCTCAACCCTACTAAACACCTCTGGGATGAATTGTAACTCCACTTTTGAGGTTGGTCTTTTTTTTGGTTCCCAATGTGAGGCCCAACGTATGAGTCAGATCTTCTCATCTAACATCAGTACCTGACCTCACAATTGCTCTTTTAGCTGAATTAAATGTTGTAGGAAGCCATCCAGAAGAGTGGAGCCAGCTCCATAAAGACATGGATGACCAGTTTGGTGTGGAGGAACTCGAGTGTTCTGTACAAAGCCCTGACCTCAACCCTACTGAACACCTTTGGGATGGACTGGAATGCCAAGCGTAAGCAAAGTCTTCCCATCCAACATCAGTATCTGACCTCACAAATGGACACAAATTCCCACAGGCACCCTCCAAAATCTTGTGGGAAGATTTCACAGAAGAGTGGAGGCTGTTATAGCCATAGAAGGGGGATAACTTCAGTGCTATGGAACTTTTTACGAATTCCCCCTATGTTTGACCAGTTTGATGTGGAGCAACCTGAGTGTCCTGCACAAAGCCCTGACCTCAACCCTACTGAGCACCTTTGGGATGACTTAGATTGCAGATTGTGAGCCAGGTATATTTTTTTTTTTCAGTGCACAATGTGAAGCCCAACTTGTGTTAGGTCTTTTTATTCAACACCAGTACCTGACCTCACAAGTGGACGCAACTTCCCACAGACGCCATGGACCTTTTTTTATGAATTTCCCCCTATCTTAGCCATAAAAGGGGGATAACTTCAGTGCTATGGAATTTTTTACGAATTCCCGCTATGTTTGACCAGTATCAGTATCTGCCCTTAATCCTATGGAGCACCGTTGGTATGTTTTTTGGTTTTGGTGAGGTTTTCTCATCCCAAGGTGTTCAGTAGGTTTGAGGTCATGGAGGAACTCGAGTGTCCTGCACAGAGCCCTAACCTCATCCCTACTGAACACCTTTGGGATGATTTGGAATGCTGCGTACAAGCCAGATCTTGTGTTTTTTTTGTTTTTTTCCTTGGTTCCCAACGTGGGGCCCAAAATGTGAGCCAGGTCTTCTCATCCAACGTCAGTACCTGACCTCAAAGCTAGTGAACACCTGTGGAAAGAATTGGACGATAATTTCAAGGCTTGGTCTTCGCATCCATAAAGTCCAAAAAAGAAAGCTGCACTTCTTACAGTACTTGACCTTGTACTGATGGGTACTCAAACTAAATGCCATGGATGGTGCCAGGCCAGAACCAAATGGAAAGATCCAAAGGGACCCGCGCTTCAAATGCGTTTTGTGTTTATTGTGAGGTCAGCATCACATAAGGCATAAGAATCTGACTTTTCAAGGCCTTACAGGGGCTCTTTCTCAAGGCAGCTTGGTTACTTTGAGAAAGAGAGGCTCCAAAACATCTAGTTCATATGCCTGACATGAAACTGTCTTCACAATAAACATGTGAAACACATCTGTTTGGAGTGCTGGTGACTTCGCATTTGGGTCTTCTCATCCAGCATCCGAATGTGACCTCACAAATGTTCCTTCAGTTCCATCAGCACAGATTCCTACAGACACGCTCTAAAATTTTGTGGAAAGCCTTCCTGGAAGAGTTGAGGATGTCAGAACTACAAAGGCTGGACAACTGCGAATGAATGGTCATGGTTTTGGAATGGGATGTCCAGCAAGGTGTGATGGTCAGGGTTACGAAGTTTTGGCCATATAGTGTATTTCATGTACATCATTCGGTTTCCTAAAGAAGATGTTATTTATTTTAGACTTTACGTACAATTTTTGTATCATTTTAATGCTGACAATAAAAGCAGGACGTCCCAGAGGAAAGGTACTCCGTATTGATTCCAGCACCATGCATGCAACTTCAGCTTTCTTTCTGCAAATTCCAAAAAATCCATCAATGGGTTGTAAATAGCGGCTGAACGGAGGTATTTTATGAACTGCAGCAGAGGATAGTGCGTTGTCAGTGATGCATGTCCCCAGATGGGCTATCAGATTACCGTTTGAGATAGAGAAGGCTAATCCTATTACTGCTGAGCCTCATAAATCCCGAGCCTCAGAGGTGGGGCGGATCAGACAATTGCCAGAGGAGAACGCTTGAAGGGGGTGTCCGCTGACCACAAACTCTTCCTGTGGATGGATATGTAAGAGCCATTTGTGCAGGGTAAGTAAGCAGAGTGCTCAACTTTGCAACCTGAAGCTGCCCGTTTTATCAGATTTTGCAGGATACAGCACAAGGTTTTAATGGGCCGCCGGCCATCTTCAACTGCCAAAAAGCGTTCCTTAAAGGTGGCCTCACACGAGGCAATTTTCACATGATTTAAACCTCCAGGAATCGCAAATACGCTGGTCAGAGATTATGCAATCTACCACCTATCAGCTTGATCGACCACAGAAGTTAGTCTATTGTGAAGCTGAAACCGGGCGATAAATTGATTGCTTCAATACACTCTATTGTTAGATCAATCCACAAATGGAACAAAACGCTGAAAGCGATCAGTTTTGTGCCGGGCTTGATAGGGACCATCTAGATTCCCACCATTTTATGCCTTCATCCCTTTATGACTTTGAAGAACAATGTCACATGTAAGGGCAACTCAAGGTCTTGTGCCTTTGGTGACTACACTTTATGGAGAGTACGGTGATACATAATTAGTTCCTGGCGATGACTTTAGATCTTATTTGCCATTCCCAATTGACTGAAAATTGCCACAAGTATGGCCAGCTAAGTGCTCAACACCTCAGTTGAATAGCTAGAAGTAGTTTCACATCAGGGGCGGACTGACCATTTGGAAACTCGGGCACTGCCCGAGGGCCCGGGGTCAATAGGGGGCCCCATGAGATGCCCCTAGTACCTTTTTTCATAGGCTTTTTTGAGTTTGGGCAAGGACACAGGGGCCCCATGATCCCCTATTGCCCGGGGGCCCCATGAGTTGTCAGTCCGCCCCTGTTTCACAATCAACTGATCTTTTTCTGTAATGTTGAAGGCAAGTCCAGTTGAATGTGTCCAACTACTGGTGGTATCTACACTCACCGGCCACTTTATTAGGTACACCTGTTCAATTGCTTGGTCGCACAAATTGTTAACCAGCCAATCACATGGCAGCAGCTCAGTGCATTTAGGCATCTAGACGTGGTGAAGACAACTTGCTGGAGTTCAAACCGAGCATCAGAATAGGGAAGAAAGGGGATTCAAGTGACATTGAACGTGGCATTATTGTTGATGCCAGACAGGCTGGTCTGAGTATTTCAAAAACTGCTGATCTCCTGGGATTTTCCCGCACAACCATCTCTAGGGTTTCCAGAGAATGGTCCGAAAAGAGAAAATATCCAGTGAGTGGAGGAAAATGCCTTGTTGATGTCAGAGGAGAACGGGCAGACTGGTTCCAAATGATAGAAAGGCAACAGGAACTCCAATAACCCCTCGTTACACCCAAGTTACACAAAATACCATCTCTGAACGCAAAACACGTCCAGCCATGAAGCAGAAGTGCTACAGCAGCAGAAGACCACACCGGGTTGCAAGGTGTACCTAATAAAGTGGCTGGTGAGTGTATGTCAAGATTGGATAAATGGGAACCTTCAGGTTCTCTCCCCTCCATGAGGTCTACCTTTGGGGAAGCCCAACCTAGTATTGGGTAGGCCTTGCTTCGGGAGGTCTCCTGATGTAAGGGATCAGCCTGGTTTGAGCTGGGTGGACCACGAGTACCCCAATCCCCCCTTGGAGGATCAGAACCAGGGTCCTTTCCTTTCAGAGAAGGACCTGTGCACTTTTGTATGTGTCTCACTTTTTTTTGCACTTGGTGTTAGTTCTGAGTCTGCGCAGCACACCACGGGACTTAGAAAAAAGAATACTTGGATAAATGGGAACTTTCACAAGACTTTTCAAAAGGGAAAGTTGGAAAAAGTCAGCAGTTTTCCAATGCGATTAAAAATTAAAATGACCTCTTTAACGACAGAAAAGGGAATAGTCAAAAGATAAATCAAAACAGTAAGTGGAAGGATACATTTAGGGGTTGACTTACTAAAGGCAAATAAACTGAGCACTCTAAAAGTGCATTTGCTCCAGAGCTTAGCAAATGAGGAGAAGCTCTGCTGACTTCCATCATCCAATCATGTGTAAGCAAAATGTTTTTTTTTTTCTTTCTTTTCCTTCCATGTGATTGGGTATTCTTTGCAAAGTGAAGCTCCCCCTCATTTACTAAGCTCTGGAGCAACTGCCCTTGCAGAGTGCGCCGTCTATTTGCCTTTAGTAACATTGTGTCCAGAGCACAGATACCATCATTGAACGTCTCTCAACACCTGGTTCCTCCACCACCTGGAGATCCAAACTGAATGCTGACCCCCAGGGAAGGACCTCCTCAGCTGTGTCTGACCTACTGTAGCTCAAGAGGTCCATCCCTGAGGGTCAGCATTCAATTTGGATCTCCAGGTGGTGGAGGAACCAGGTGTTGAGAGAAGTTCGATGACGGTATCTGCACTCTGGACACAATGGAGTTGAGTTACTAAAGGCAAATAGACTGAGCACTCTGCAAGGGCCGCTGCTCCAGATCTCCACTTTGCCAAGAATACCTCCACCATCTGGAGATCCAAACTGAATGCTGACCATCAGGGATAGACCTCTTCAGCTGTGCTGCATAGCAGTTGCTGCAGAGATAAATAAATAAGGGGGAACTCTTCCATCATCCAATCATGTGCGAGCAAAAATGCAGTTTTTTTGTATTTTCCTTGCATGTGATTGGATATTTTTTGCAAAGTGAAGCTTCCCCTCATTTACTAAGCTCTGGAGCAACTGCCCTGGCAGAGTTCTCAGTCTATTTCCCTTTAGTAACTCAACTCCATTGTGTCCAGAGCACAGATACCGTCATTGAACGTCTCTCAACACCTGGTTCCTCCACCACCTGGAGATCCAAATTGAATGCTGACCCTTAGGGATGGACCTCCTCAGCTGTGTCTGACCTCCTGTAGCTCAAGAGGTCCATTCCTGAGGGTCAGCATTCAATTTGGATCTCCAGGTGGTGGGGGAACCAGGTGTGGAGAGAAGTTTTGATGACGGTATCTGCACTCTGGACACAATGGAGTTGAGTTACTAAAGGCAAATAGACTGAGCACTCTGCAAGGGCAGTTGCTCCAGAGCTTAGTAAATGAGTGGGAGCTCTGCTGATTACCACCATCCAATCATGTGCGAGCAAAAATGCTGTTTTTTTGTATTTTCTTTGCATGTGATTGGATATTTTTTGCAAAGTGAAGCTCCCCCTCATTTACTAAGCTCTGGAGCAACTGCCCTTGCAGAGTGCGCCGTCTATTTGCCTTTAGTAACTCAACTCCATTATGTCCAGAGCACAGATACCGTCATCGAACTTGACTCTCAAGACCTGGTTCCTCCACCACCTGGAGATCCAAACTGAATGCTGACCCTCAGAAATGGACCTCCTCAGCTATGTCTGACCTCCTGTAGCTAAAGAGGTCCACTCTGGAGCAAATGCACTTTGCAATGTGCACAGTCTATTTGCCTTTAGTAACTCAACTCCATTGTGTCCAGAGCACAGATACCATCATCGAACTTGACTCTCAAGACCTGGTTCCTCCACCACCTGGAGATCCAAACTGAATGCTGACCCTCAGAAATGGACCTCCTCAGCTGTGTCTGACCTCCTGTAGCTAAAGCGGTCCACTCTGGAGCAAATGCACTTTGCAATGTGCACAGTCTATTTGCCCTTAGTAAATCAACCCCTTAGAATTCAGTCTTGGCTAGGAGACAACAGGATGAGTTGCATTGGCTCAGCCCACTGTCCTGAAATGAGGAATAATCCTTTTATTTTTAGAATATGTGATGGAATGAAACATCTTCTGTTCAATAAAGGATTTTTTTGGGGGGGTGAATTTACTAAAGGTAAATAGACTGGGCACTTTGCAAGCGCAGGTGCTTTAGAGCTTAGTAAATGAGGGGGAGCTTCACTTTGCAAAGAGTACTAAATCACAGGCAAGGAAACTATAAAAAAACAGCAGTTCTGCTTGCCCATGATTGGATGATGGAAGTCAGCACAGCTTCTAGTTTATTAAGCTCTGGAGCAACTGTACTTGCAAAGTGCACATCCTATTTGCCTTTAGTAAATCAACCCCTGAGTGTTCTAAGGAGGCTCTAATGCGATGCGCACTGGTTTAGCGGAGGATCGTTGATTGCTTTAGCCTCTTAACCTGTATGGGGGTTACTGTGGGGGACCCAACAGAACTTCTAATGAGGAACCCATGACCAAGGTCTTCTGTAGACAAGGCTTGGTGCGTTAGACTGGATTTACGTCAGGGGCCTTAACCCCTAAAACTCCATCCGTTATGGACTGTTATCTGTACACTGATGGACGGTAACGTCTGGACCCTTGTAACGGAACCGGACCCAGACTGCACTTGGGTATTTCCGTTAGACTCCCACTTTTCCGTCAGAACACAGATCCACCGACCCCACCGCTGATCATACAGGAAATAGACTGCTTTATTTTAACATAGATACAAGATATATACACAGGGCGGGGAAATACACCTAGTAACAGGAAACACATCAGCAGGCCGTCCCATCAGGGGGAAGGGCTGCCAGAAACACCCCCCCACCAAGCCAATGCACAAACACATACATCCCATAATACTTTGCTCCCAAGCCAGACACAATAGAACAATGGGACCACATGGCAGTAAACAATGAACAACCCCCACCCCAATATTAGAACATTTCACCCTGTACCCCTAACAGGCACAGGGTGACTTACACATAATAGGGATATAGGGAGCTGAGACAGGGGTCTCCCCACCTCTCCAAAGGGGGCTGTGTTCCATGGGCCCCCCACCCAACGTGACTCCCATCACAACTCTGTATACAGATAGCTCTGTATATAGGGTACAGCGTGATGTATACTCCTTCATTGCTCTTTGCCACGCCCATTACAAAACTGTTCTCCATGTCATATGGTTTTATGGTGGACGCAGGGGCGGACTGACTATTCCGGCACTCGGGCAATGTCTGAGGGCCCGGGGTCAATAGGGGGCCCTCATGAGATGCCCCTGGTACCTTTCATAGGCTTTTTTCGTGTGTGGTTTGATTGTGGGCGAGGACACAGGGGCCCCATGATCCCCTAGTGCCTGGGGGCCCCATGAGTTGCCAGTCCACCCCTGGGTGGACTTCACGCCTTGCCTGTCTATTACAGGCTGTCAAAAAGGTCACCATACATAAGGAAAATGGAAAATTGTAGCTAAATGTAACTTTTTTTTTGTACAAAATATGATTTACAAAATTTAAAAAATATGAAAAATATGTAAATATAAAAAGTATTATTATTATTATACAGGATTTATGGCGCCAACAGTGTGCTCAGCACTTTACAATATAATGGGAGACAATACAGATCAATACAAGAGGGATAGGAGGGCCTGATCCTGGGAGCTTACAATCTAAGAGGGAGGGGCTGATCCTGGGAGTTTACAATCTAAGAGGGAGGGGCTGATCCTGGGAGTTTACAATCTAAGAGGGAGGGGCTGATCCTGGGAGCTTACAATCTAGGAGGGAGGGGCTGATCCTGGGAGTTTACAATCTAGGAGGGAGGGGCTGATCCTGGGAGTTTACAATCTAAGAGGGAGGGGCTGATCCTGGGAGTTTACAATCTAGGAGGGAGGGGCTGATCCTGGGAGTTTACAATCTAGGAGGGAGGGGCTGATCCTGGGAGCTGACAATCTAGGAGGGAGGGGCTGATCCTGGGAGTTTACAATCTAGGAGGGAGGGGCTGATCCTGGGAGCTGACAATCTAGGAGGGAGGGGCTGATCCTGGGTGTTTACAATCTAAGAGGGAGGGGCTGATCCTGGGGGCTTACAATCTAGGAGGGAGGGGCTGATCCTGGGAGTTTACAATCTAAGAGGGAGGGGCTGATCCTGGGAGTTTACAATCTAAGAGGGAGGGGCTGATCCTGGGGGTTTACAATCTAAGAGGGAGGGGCTGATCCTGGGAGCTTACAATCTAAGAGGGAGGGGCTGATCCTGGGAGCTTACAATCTAAGAGGGAGGGGCTGATCCCGGGAGCTTACAATCTAAGAGGGAGGGGCTGATCCTGGGGGCTTACAATCTAGGAGGGAGGGGCTGATCCTGGGAGCTGACAATCTAGGAGGGAGGGGCTGATCCTGGGAGCTTACAATCTAAGAGGGAGGGGCTGATCCTGGGGGCTTACAATCTAGGAGGGAGGGGCTGATCCTGGGAGTTTACAATCTAAGAGAGAGGGGCTGATCCTGGGAGTTTACAATCTAAGAGGGAAGGGCTGATCCTGGGAGCTTACAATCTAAGAGGGAGGGGCTGATCCTGGGAGCTTACAATCTAGGAGGGAGGGGCTGGTGGTACAAAAGGTAGTAACTGTGGGGGATGGACTGGTAGGAGGAGTAGAAGATTCCATTATTAGCTGAGGGCAGGATAGGCTTTTCAGAGATCGCCTAAAGTGAGCAGAGTAGGTGATAGTCTGATAAATTGGGGTAGAGAGTTCCAGAGGATGGGGGAAGCTCTGGATAAGTCCTGGAGACGAGCATGGGAGGAGGAGACAAGGGAGCTAGAGAGCAGGAGGTCTTGCGAGGAGCAGAGAGGACGGTTTGGGTGATATTTAGCGACAAGATCGTTGATGTAATTCGTACAAAAGTACAATATATACCTTCAGGGTGACCTTCCGGTAACTTGGACATGTTACTTCGCATCACATATGTCATTAATAGATTGCAAGCTCTTCAGACAAGGAATTTTCCCCTGTTCCATAGTTACATAGTTAGTCTGGCTGAAAAAAGACAAAAGTCCTTCCAGTTCAACAAACAAAAAATAAAAACTTACAATCCTACACCCACAGTCAGGGGCGGACTGACCATTTGCGCACTCAGGCACTGCCCGAGGGCCCGGGGTCAGTAGGGGGCCCCATGAGATGCCCCTGGTACCTTTTTCATAGGCTTTTTTGAGTTTGGGCAAGGACCCAGGGGCCCCATGATCCCCTATTACCCGGGGGCCCCATGAGTTGTCAGTCCACAGTGGATCCAGAGGAAGGCAGGAAACCCAGCAAAGCACGATCCGATCTCCTCCTGCAGGGGAAACATTCCTTCCTGATCCCCCGAGAGGCAATCGGATATTCCCGGGATCAACTTTCCCTATAAACAGGGGTGTCCCTAGGGTTGGTGTCACCCCCTCCGACAATCCCCGCAGGATGGATCGGATCTGCGGATTGAGCATAATAGATCGGAGTCTGATCCATTATTTATTTATTTATTACAGATACTTATTACTGCTCTCAATTTATGCTGCGCTTTACATATATATTGTACATTCACATCAGGCCCCGCCCCCGAGGAGCGTACAATCTAAGGTCCGTAACTCACATTCATACATACACATACTAGGGCCAATTTAGAGAGGAGTCAATTCACCTACCAGTGTGTCTTTGGAGTGTGGGAGGAAACCAGAGTACCCGGAGGAAACCCACACAGGCACAGGGAGAACATGCAAACTCCAGGCAGGAGGTGCCGTGGTTGGGATTAGAACCAACGACCCGAGGACTGCCAGGCGTAAGTGCTAACCACTTAGCCACTGCGCTGCCCCATTATGCTCCCCAATCCGCAGATCCGATCCATCCTGCGGGGATCGTCGGCTTTCTTTACAACTTACCTTTTCGTGGATCGGATCCGGTGTCACCCCGTGTGTTAGGTGTCACCCGGTGCGGCGCGCACCCCCTGCACCCGCCTCGGGACGCAATGCCTATAAATGTTATATCCAGTTATATTCTGTGTATCCAAGAAAGAATCCAGGACTTTCCTACAGCAATCCACTGAGCTGGCCACACCCACCTCTTGGGGGAGTCTATTCTCCACAATGGCGGGTAATTGGAAGTCGATCTCTCGTGTATTGTGTGTAAATTGTCGGGAAGTCACCGTCAAATGCTTATTGAATTAAAAAAAAAATTAAATTGTATCAATTTTTTTTTTTGTAGTTTTGGATAAAATGTGGAAGGGCTGGACCCCCTGGTGCCCACCCATATATATATGGGTTGACTTGGACCCCATTCGCAGTTGTGTGACTTGAACCCTAAGTTGTACCCATGTTTTCCAATGATAACCGTTCACATATCTGAGCGACTTAAAGTTGCAGAGACTTCAGAGTCGTCATGCGCTGGTCCGCCTTTCGTGCAACTTAAGGGCCCATAGACTTCAATGTTAACCCTCAAAAGCTGCAGGAAAGTTGTACCTGAATGTGTTACATGCAACAGCGGGTCCGACTTTGCAGAGGGATGAGTCGCATCCAAAGTTGTACCCATCCAAGTTGTACCCATCCAAAGTTTTACTCATCCAAAGTTGTACCCATCCAAAGTTGCATCAAAGTTGTGCCCATCCAAAGTTGTATCAAAGTTGTACTCATCCAAAGTTGTACTCATCCAAAGTTGTACTCATCCAAAGTTGTATCAAAGTTGTACTCATCCAAAGTTGTACCCATCCAAAGTTGTACTCATCCAAAGTTGTACCCATCCAAGTTGTACACATCCAAAGTTGTACTCATCCAAGTTGTACCCATCCAAAGTTGTACTCATCCAAGTTGTACCCATCCAAAGTTGTACCCATCCAAAGTTGCATCAAAGTTGCACTCCAAAATAACCCAACATTGGAGTCGTACAAGTGTGAATGGAGCCTTATTACCACTGGAGAGGGCAATACCTGGTGCCGCCATGCATGTGAACCAATCAGCTTCTACCTTCAGCTTCTTCAATGAAGCTTTGGCAAAAAACCTGGAAGGTGATTGGTTTCTATGCAGAGCTGCACCAGATTCTGCACTCTCCGGTTTTAGTAAACAACCTCAATGTATCCAACCAAGTCTATGGAGAGGACACGATGTATCCAACCAAGTCTATGGAGAGGACACGATGTATCCAACCAAGTCTATGGAGAGGACACAATGTATCCAATCAAATCTATGGAGAGGACACAATGTATCCAACCAAGTCTATGGAGAGGACATGATGTATCCAACCAAGTCTATGGAGAGGACACGATGTATCCAACCAAGTCTATGGAGAGCACACGATGTATCCAACCAAGTCTATGGAGAGGACACGATGTATCCAACCAAGTCTATGGAGAGCACACGATGTATCCAACCAAGTCTATGGAGAGCACACGATGTATCCAACCAAGTCTATGGAGAGGACACAATGTATCCAATCAAATCTATGGAGAGGACACAATGTATCCAACCAAGTCTATGGAGAGGACACAATGTATCCAACCAAGTCTATGGAGAGGACACAATGTATCCAATCAAATCTATGGAGAGGACACGATGTATCCAACCAAGTCTATGGAGAGGACACGATGTATCCAACCAAGTCTATGGAGAGGACACGATGTATCCAACCAAGTCTATGGAGAGGACACGATGTATCCAACCAAGTCTATGGAGAGGACACGATGTATCCAATCAAATCTATGGAGAGGACACGATGTATCCAATCGGTTCTTTGCAGAGGATACACAGGGGTTGATGTACTAAAACTGGATCACTCAGAATCTGGTGCGGCTGTATATGGCAACCAATCACCTACCAATTTCAGCTTGTTCAATGAAGCTTTGACAGTAAAACCTGGAAGCTGATTGGTTCCTCTGCAGAGCTGCACCAGATTTCGCACTCTCCAGTTTTAGTAAACCAACCCCTATGTGTGGCCCTTTGGAGCTGTCAGGGGCCACACTTGAGGCCCGCTAGACTTGTAATTTGACAACCACTGGGCTAAATCCTCAGTCAGATAGTTATTGCTGTCTTTGCACCCACTGGGGAGATGAATGGGATAGTGATGTGTGGCCCTTTGGGGGCTGGTGACTGGTGTCACTGGGGAGATGAATGGGCCTGGTGACTGGTGTCACTGGGGAGATGAATGGGCCTGGTGACTGGTGTCTATGTGTGGCCCTTTGGGGGCTGGTGACTGGTGTCACTGGGGAGATGAATGGGCCTGGTGACTGGTGTCTATGTGTGGCCCTTTGGGGGCTGGTGACTGGTGTCTATGTGTGGCCCTTTGGGGGCTGGTGACTGGTGTCACTGGGGAGATGAATGGGCCTGGTGACTGGTGTCTACAGTACAGAGAATGAAGGAGAACCCAATGTTTTTGAGTTATCACAAGGTGGGGAAATCATCCAATCAGAGCCCCCATTCTAGTGGCAGTTAAGAGGGGATAAAGAAAACACTGACTGGGGTTTCAACCCTTTCCTACTTTCTCCGACACCTAAAAAAATTGGCTTTACGTCCAATTTAAGAATCCACACTGTATAAAAATATTAGGGGTTTGTCCAAAAATGCAGATTAAATGTATTTTTAAAGACGTACAGTTTATTTGAAAATGTATTTTTACAAATATTTTTCAGATATTTTGTCATAAAAATGCATTTCAACATACAGTGTATATATATATTTTATTATTATTATTATTATTATTATTATTATTATTATTATTATACAGGATTTATGGCGCCAACAGTGTGCTCAGCGCTGTACAATATAATGGGAGACAATACAGATCAATACAAGAGGGATAGGAGGGCCTGATCCTGGGAGCTTACAATCTAGGAGGGAGGGGCTGATCCTGGGAGTTTACAATCTAGGAGGGAGGGGCTGATCCTGGGAGTTTACAATCTAGGAGGGAGGGGCTGATCCTGGGAGTTTACAATCTAGGAGGGAGGGGCTGATCCTGGGAGTTTACAATCTAGGAGGGAGGGGCTGATCCTGGGAGTTTACAATCTAGGAGGGAGGAGCTGATCCTGGGAGCTTACAATCTAGGAAGAAGGGGCTGATCCTGGGAGCTGACAATCTAAGAGGGAGGGGCTGATCCTGGGAGTTTACAATCTAGGAGGGAGGGGCTGATCCTGGGAGTTTACAATCTAGGAGGGAGGGGCTGATCCTGGGAGCTTACAATCTAAGAGGGAGGGGCTGATCCTGGGAGCTGACAATCTAAGAGGGAGGGGCTGATCCTGGGAGCTTACAATCTAAGAGGGAGGGGCTGATCCTGGGAGCTTACAATCTAAGAGGGAGGGCCTGATCCTGGGAGCTTACAATCTAAGAGGGAAGGGCTGATCCTGGGAGCTGACAATCTAAGAGGGAAGGGCTGATCCTGGGAGCTGACAATCTGGGAGGGAATATTGAAATATATTGAATACGGCCAAAATTGTAGTATTTCAGATATATGTCAATATATTTGGGAAGAATATTTTTCAAATATATTTTTCTTCCATGTGGGTAGCAGCCAATCAAATTACAGCTGCCAGCTGAGAGATCATGCCAAGAAGGATCTGATTGGTGTCATGCTGACACCTCTTTATAGAGTGACACCATTCCATGAATTTGTGGTGGGATTGCAGTTGGAGGATGTGGATGTCCATCTTTCTAAACTGATGTTTGCAGCAGATGGCAATCGTAGACAATGAAGTCCATGCATTGAGAATGAAGACCGCGCATAGAGAATGAAGACCTGACATTGAGAATGAAGACCTGGCATTGAGAATGAAGACCGCGCATAGAGAATGAAGACCACACATTGAGAATGAAGACCTGGCATTGAGAATGAAGACCTGGCATTGAGAATGAAGACCTGGCATTGAGAATGAAGACCGCGCATAGAGAATGAAGACCACACATTGAGAATGAAGACCTGGCATTGAGAATGAAGACCTGGCATTGAGAATGAAGACCGCGCATAGAGAATGAAGACCTGACATTGAGAATGAAGACCGCGCATTGAAAATGAAGACCTGGCATTGAGAATGAAGACCGCGCATAGAGAATGAAGACCACACATTGAGAATGAAGACCTGGCATTGAGAATGAAGACCTGGCATTGAGAATGAAGACCGCACATTGAGAATGAAGACCGCACATTGAGAATGAAGACCTGGCATTGAGAATGAAGACCGCGCATAGAGAATGAAGACCTGACATTGAGAATGAAGACCGCGCATTGAAAATGAAGACCTGGCATTGAGAATGAAGACCGCGCATAGAGAATGAAGACCACACATTGAGAATGAAGACCTGGCATTGAGAATGAAGACCTGGCATTGAGAATGAAGACCGCACATTGAGAATGAAGACCGCACATTGAGAACGAAGACCTGGCATTGAGAATGAAGACCGCACACTGAGAATGAAGACCTGGCATTGAGAATGAAGACCTGGCATTGAGAATGAAGACCGCACACTGAGAATGAAGACCTGGCATTGAGAATGAAGACCGCGCATTGAGAATGAAGACCGCACACTGAGAATGAAGACCTGGCATTGAGAATGAAGACCTGGCATTGAGAATGAAGACCGCGCATTGAGAATGAAGACCGCGCATTGAGAATGAAGACCGCGCATTGAGAATGAAGACCTGGCATTGAGAATGAAGACCGCACATTGAGAATGAAGACCGCGCATTGAGAATGAAGACCTGGCATTGAGAATGAAGACCGCGCATTGAGAATGAAGACCGCGCATTGAGAATGAAGACCTGGCATTGAGAATGAAGACCGCACATTGAGAATGAAGACCGCGCATTGAGAATGAAGACCTGGCATTGAGAATGAAGACCGCGCATTGAGAATGAAGACCGCGCATTGAGAATGAAGACCGCACATTGAGAATGAAGACCTGGCATTGAGAATGAAGACCGCACATTGAGAATGAAGACCGCGCATTGAAAATGAAGACCTGGCATTGAGAATGAAGACCGCGCATTGAGAATGAAGACAGCTGCCACATCCTGGCCACGGCTTCCTGCAGTCATCCAAGTTCAGAGCCTTAAAATTCCTTTAAATGGGTCAGAATCGGATCCCTTCATTCTTCGCATGGCCCTGTGTTCTCATCATACGGAGTACCGAGTCATCGAACTGTAGTCAGCCAATCACAGAGGGGGTTCTGACCCTTGCAGGTCCAAAAGTGCTGTCTGAGGTGGATGGGGTCAACTTGCAGGTTACGGCTGGAGTTGCAGGGCATTGGTGAGGCACTGACCCGTTCCGCCATCTTTCTTGGGTTCCATTGACCAATGAATGAAACAAATCTCTCTTCTGCTTTTTTTTAATTCAAGTTTCTCTTTTTCTGGATGTCTTTAGGATAGCAGGCTCCAGGGGGTCCCACCGGGCTATGTAAATACACAAAACAAATATTCTGTTTTATTCTATTCTATTTTTAAATTCTATTCTGTTCTATTCTATTCCTTTATTTTCTGTTCTGTTCTATTCTGCTTTAGTCTATTTTATTCTATTCTTTTATTCTTCATGCTGTTCCATTCTATTTTATATTCCATTCTGTTTCATTCTATTCTTTTCTATTCTATAAAGCAGCCTAAGTAGGAATCATCATCTTTTGTTTTAGCTTTTATACCTTATTGTATTTATTGCAATATTTTTCCATCTCAAATTCAGATAATTTGTTTTGTTATAAATCATTCCGGATTTCCTGACATTTATTACTATTGTGAGTCAGAAAAATCCGATAAATCTGAGTCTCCTAATCGGGAAAACCGTCCGAATTTCCAGTCATAATGAAACAAATCTCCCGTTCATTTCCCACTACAGCTACCCTGCCCCCCCACCCCCATCACTCCCCCCACCCCATCACCCCACCCCCATCAACTCATCACCTCCCCCCATCACCTCACCCCCCATCACCCCCACCCCCATCAGTCCCCCCACCCCATCACCCCACCCCCATCAACTCACCCCCCCACCCTCATCACCTTACCCCCTACCCCCATCACCTCACCCCCCATCACCCCCACCCCCATCACTCCCCCCACCCCATCACCCCACCCCCATCACCTTACCCCCCACCCCCATCACCTCACCCCCCATCAACCCCATCACCTCACACCCCCATCACCTCACCCCCCACCCCCATCAACTCACCCCCCACCCCCATCACCTCACCCCCCATCACCTCACGCCCCATCACCTCACCCCCTCCCAGCCTCTGTCACCCCCATCACCTCACCCCCATCACCTCACCCCGCACCTCCATCACCCCCACCCCCGCTAAACATAAGCGATATCTGATAATCCTGGGACCTCTATAAATTGATCTCAGACCCCCCCTCCCCCCCCTTGGCTTGCACAGTTCTTCTATAGTTGATGACAGACTGGACAGGTACACGGGACCGGCGGGGAGCAGTGCAGCAGTGCAGGTAGATCCTGAACCAGGGGCGGACTGACAACTCATGGGGCTCCCGGGCAATAGGGGATCATGGGGACCCTGTGTCCTTGCCCAAACTCAAAGCACACCCAAAAAAGCCTATAAAAGGTACCAGGGGCATTTCATGGGGCCCCCTACTGACCCCGGGCCCTCGAGCAGTGCCCGAGTGCTCGATTGGTCAGTCCGCCCCTGTCCTGGACAGAGATTTGTGTCACCTGTAAGCTGCTTGAGGTGAAAACATTTTGCTGCCTCCGCAGAATCCGCATCTAATCCGGCGGCTTCACATGGAGACAACATACAACACGCCAATTGTCCAGCCGATAAACACGGCTATTAATAGTCCGGAGAACTTAAAGTGAAACGTCAGATTTTCACCGCAGGACCAAAAAGTCCTTCAGATTCGGCCCATGTCCTCCACATTTTCTTTAGCTGCGCAATTTATTGAAAAAAAAATGATATATTTATATATCTGATCCGTATTTTATCTGAATTCCTCGCACGGCTTTGTACCGTCTACAGCAGCTTTCTCAGAAATGACACCCTTTAAAATTCTGGACAGTGTCAAGGCACCCCATTCTAAAATGTAAAAATATATTTTAACTTATTCGGAGGGTCGGATGTTCCTGAATTTACGAAACACAATAGAAAAAATGTTCAACAAATCCAAAAAAAAATTAGAATGAAACAAATTATTGGAATTGGAATTAAAAAATGAATTTAAATGGAAACATATTGCAATAAATACAGTAAGGAAGAGCTTCTCAATCATTTTCCGTCAGGGCACCCTTAAAATTCTGGACAGTCTCACGTCTTTATAATAATAATAATAAGTCTTTAAAAATACATTTAATCTACATTTTTTGACTGCATTTACAAATATATGTAAAAATATATGTTACAGAATATCTGAAAAATATTTTTAAAGATACATTTTCAAATTATACTGTATGTCTTTAAAAATACACTGAATATACATTATTGGAACGCATTTACAAATATATGTAAAAATGACTTTTTTATACCTTAAAAAAAATCGGAAGAATATATTTTAAAAAATATATATTTGTAAAAATATTTTTCATATAATTTGTAATATATAAAAACGCATTTCAACACACAGTGTATATATATATATATATATATATATATATATTTTTTTTTTTTTTTTTTTTTTTTTTTTAATATATTGAATACGGCCAAAATTGTATATATTACAAAATATAATAAAATATTTTTAAAAATATATTTTTTAAAATATATTCTTCAGATTTTTTTAACATATAAAAAAGTAATTTTAACATATATTTTTACATATATTAGTGGATAAATGGTTAGTACTTCCGCCTGGCAGTACTCGGGTCGTTGGTTCAAATCCCAGCCACGGCACCTCCTGCCTGGAGTTTGCATGTTCTCCCTGTGCCTGCGTGGGTTTCCTCCGGGTACTCCGGTTTCCTCCCACACTCCAAAGACATGCTGGAAGGTGAATTGGCTCCTGTCTACATTGGTCCTAGTATGTGTATGTACGAATGTGAGTTATGGACCTTAGATTGTACGCTCCTCGGGGGGCGGGGACTGATGGGAATGTGCAATATATATGTAAAGCGCTGCGTAAATTGACGTCGCTATATAAGTACCTGAAATAAATATATTTGTAAATGCGTTCCAAAAATGTAGATTCAATGTATTTTTAAAGACACACAGTATAATTTGAAAATGTATCTTTAAAGATATTTTTCATATATTTTGTCATAAAAATGCATTTCAATATACAATATATATATATTTTGAATACGGCCAGAATTGTAGTATTTCAAATATATGTCAATATATTTGGGAAGAATATTTTTTAAATATATTTCAAATATATTTTTCTTCCTTGTGGGTACTGAGCTTCAAAGAGAGCAGATTGTTGGCGCCGCTCAGCTGGCGCCTCTGTGACTGAAGTCGCTGATTTATTTGCCGAGTGGCGAGGTTCGGTATCAAAGGTTTCGGCGGCGTATACAGTTTACAGGGAAACGGCGCCCGATAAGCCTAAGCACCGCCCACGTGGTCACCTGACCGAAAGAGACAAAAAGGACATGGCGCAGGATTGTGACCCGGGAAACAACAAAAGTGACTGCGGAGCTCGATCTCAGTCCCGTGAAGGTGGAGATTGAGGAGCTCGATCTCAGTCCCGTGAAGGCGGAGATTGAGCTCTGACTTCCAGCTCTCTGCAGACTTTTTTTCTTTTTTTTTTTTAATCTGCTAAGAAGAAATCTGATACATTGTAATATAACTTTGGTGCCATAAACTGCATTTGTTTTTCTTTTTCGGTATTCGTATTCTGTGCAGAATTCTGAGAGATGTTCTGAGTCCGTCGCACAAGCTGGCGATGAGGATTCTTGTGGTGAACAAATACAAATGGTGGACAGAATTCTCCCCGCGAGGAAACGATCGCCTCTTCTAGACATTTATTCAGCTAAAGTGACCAGAATTTGTATCCATTCCAATAGGATATGAAAAAAAGAATCAAACTTTATTTAAAAATGTAGACAAACGACGGTTTGTAATGTGCCGCGGTCAGCTGACCATGTGAGGAGGTGAAAGGCCGACTTCAGCCAGAAATAATATTTATTATTTGGTGATCCTGGCTGGAGTAACGACGGCTTCTCTTCAATGGTGGGATTCACTCTCGAATAGTGTACAGATCATCCAGAAAGTATTCCCGGTATATACAGAGCATCCAGAAAGTATTCCCGGTATATACAGAGCATCCAGAAAGTATTCCCGGTATATACAGAGCATCCAGAAAGTATTCCCGGTATATACAGAGCATCCAGAAAGTATTCCCGGTATATACTGAGCATCCAGAAAGTATTCCCGGTATATACAGAGCATCTCCAGAACTGGACACAGTATTCTGAATGAAGTCTAACTAAAGATCTATATAGAGGAATCAGGACCTCCTTCCTCCTGCCGGTGACCCCCTCTAGTGATAGGATCTATATAGAGGAATCAGGACCTCCTTCCTCCTGCCGGTGACCCCCTCTAGTGATATAGAGATCTATATAGAGGAATCAGCACCTCCTTCCTCCTGTCGGTGACCCCTCTAGTGATATGAAGATCTATATAGAGGAATCAGGACCTCCTTCCTCCTGCCGGTGACCCCTCTAGTGATAGATCTATATAGAGGAATCAGGACCTCCTTCCTCCTGCCGGTGACCCCTCTAGTGATATGAAGATCTATATAGAGGAATCAGGACCTCCTTCCTCCTGCCGGTGACCCCTCTAGTTATATAAAGATCTATATAGAGGAATCAGGACCTCCTTCCTCCTGCCGGTGACCCCTCTAGTGATATAGAGATCTATATAGAGGAATCAGGACCTCCTTCCTCCTGCCGGTGACCCCTCTAGTGATAGGATCTATATAGAGGAATCGGGACCTCCTTCCTCCTGCCGGTGATCCCTCTAGTGATAGGATCTATATAGAGGAATCAGGACCTCCTTCCTCCTGCCGGTGACCCCTCTAGTGATAGGAACTTTATAGAGGAATCAGGACCTCCTTCCTCCCGCCGGTGACCCCTCTAGTGATAGATCTATATAGAGGAATCGGGACCTCCTTCCTCCTGCCGGTGATCCCTCTAGTGATAGGATCTATATAGAGGAATCGGAACCTCCTTCCTCCTGCCGGTGACCCCTCTAGTGATAGATCTATATAGAGGAATCGGGACCTCCTTCCTCCTGCCGGTGACCCCTCTAGTGATATAAAGATCTATATAGAGGAATCAGGACCTCCTTCCTCCTGCTGGTGATCCCTCTAGTGATAGGATCTATATAGAGGAATCAGGACCTCCTTCCTCCTGCCGGTGACCCCTCTAGTGATAGGAACTTTATAGAGGAATCAGGACCTCCTTCCTCCCGCCGGTGACCCCTCTAGTGATAGATCTATATAGAGGAATCGGGACCTCCTTCCTCCCGCCGGTGACCCCTCTAGTGATAGATCTATATAGAGGAATCGGGACCTCCTTCCTCCTGCCGGTGACCCCTCTAGTGATAGGATCTATATAGAGGAATCGGGACCTCCTTCCTCCTGCCGGTGACCCCTCTAGTGATAGATCTATATAGAGGTATCGGGACCTCCTTCCTCCTGCCGGTGACCCCTCTAGTGATAGATCTATATAGAGGAATCGGGACCTCCTTCCTCCTGCCGGTGACCCCTCTAGTGATAGGATCTATATAGAGGAATCGGGACCTCCTTCCTCCTGCCGGTGACCCCTCTAGTGATATAAAGATCTATATAGAGGAATCAGGACCTCCTTCCTCCTGCCGGTGACCCCTCTAGTGATATAAAGATCTATATAGAGGAATCAGGACCTCCTTCCTCCTGCCGGTGACCCCTCTAGTGATAGGATCTATATAGAGGAATCAGGACCTCCTTCCTCCTGCCGGTGACCCCTCTAGTGATAGGATCTATATAGAGGAATCGGGACCTCCTTCCTCCCGCCGGTGACCCCTCTAGTGATAGATCTATATAGAGGAATCAGGACCTCCTTCCTCCTGCTGGTGACCCCTCTAGTGATAGGATCTATATAGCGGAATCGGGACCTCCTTCCTCCTGCCGGTGACCCCTCTAGTGATAGGATCTATATAGAGGAATCAGGACCTCCTTCCTCCTGCCGGTGACCCCTCTAGTGATATAAAGATCTATATAGAGGAATCAGGACCTCCTTCCTCCTGCCGGTGACCCCTCTAGTGATAGATCTATATAGAGGAATCAGGACCTCCTTCCTCCTGCCGGTGACCCCTCTAGTGATATAGAGATCTATATAGAGGAATCAGGACCTCCTTCCTCCTGCCGGTGACCCCTCTAGTAATATAAAGATCTATATAGAGGAATCGGGACCTCCTTCCTCCCGCCGGTGACCCCTCTAGTGATAGGATCTATATAGAGGAATCAGGACCTCCTTCCTCCTGCCGGTGACCCCTCTAGTGATATAAAGATCTATATAGAGGAATAAGGACCTCCTTCCTCCTTCCGGTGACCCCTCTAGTGATAGGATCTATATAGAGGAATCAGGACCTCCTTCCTCCTGCCGGTGACCCCTCAAGTGATAGGATCTATATAGAGGAATCAGGACCTCCTTCCTCCTGCCGGTGACCCCTCTAGTGATAGGATCTATATAGAGGAATCAGGACCTCCTTCCTCCCGCCGGTGACCCCTCTAGTGATAGATCTATATAGAGGAATCAGGACCTCTTTCCTCCTGCCGGTGACCCCTCTAGTTATATAAAGATCTATATAGAGGAATCGGGACCTCCTTCCTCCTGCCGGTGACCCCTCTAGTGATATAAAGATCTATATAGAGGAATCGGGACCTCCTTCCTCCTGCCGGTGACCCCTCTAGTAATAGGATCTATATAGAGGAATTGGGACCTCCTTCCTCCTGCCGTTGACCACTCTAGTGATAGGATCTATATAGAGGAATCGGGACCTCCTTCCTCCTGCCGGTGACCCCTCTAGTGATAAGATCTATATAAAGGAATCAGGACCTCCTTCCTCCTGCCGGTGACCCCTCTAGTGATATAAAGTTCTATATAGAGGAATCAGGACCTCTTTCCTCCTGCTGGTGATCCCTCTAGTGATAGGATCTATATAGAGGAATCAGGACCTCCTTCCTCCTGCCGGTGACCCCTCTAGTGATATAAAGATCTATATAGAGGAATCAGGACCTCTTTCCTCCTGCCGGTGACCCCTCTAGTGATATAAAGATCTATATAGAGGAATCAGGACCTCCTTCCTCCTGCCGGTGACCCCTCTAGTGATATAAAGATCTATATAGAGGAATCAGGACCTCCTTCCTCCTGCCGGTGATCCCTCTAGTGATAGGATCTATATAGAGGAATCAGGACCTCCTTCCTCCCGCCGGTGACCCCTCTAGTGATAGATCTATATAGAGGAATCAGGACCTCCTTCCTCCTGCCGGTGACCCCTCTAGTGATAGGAACTTTATAGAGGAATCAGGACCTCCTTCCTCCCGCCGGTGACCCCTCTAGTGATAGATCTATATAGAGGAATCGGGACCTCCTTCCTCCTGCCGGTGACCCCTCAAGTGATAGGATCTATATAGAGGAATCAGGACCTCCTTCCTCCTGCCGGTGACCCCTCTAGTGATAGGAACTTTATAGAGGAATCAGGACCTCCTTCCTCCCGCCGGTGACCCCTCTAGTGATAGATCTATATAGGGGAATCAGGACCTCCTTCCTCCTGCCGGTGACCCCTCTAGTGATAGGATCTATATAGAGGAATCGGAACCTCCTTCCTCCTGCCGGTGACCCCTCTAGTGATAGATCTATATAGAGGAATCGGGACCTCCTTCCTCCTGCCGGTGACCCCTCTAGTGATATAAAGATCTATATAGAGGAATCAGGACCTCCTGCCGGTGACCCCTCTAGTGATAGGATCTATATAGAGGAATCAGGACCTCCTTCCTCCTGCCGGTGATCCCTCTAGTGATAGGATCTATATAGAGGAATCAGGACCTCCTTCCTCCCGCCGGTGACCCCTCTAGTGATAGATCTATATAGGGGAATCAGGACCTCCTTCCTCCTGCCGGTGACCCCTCTAGTGATAGGATCTATATAGAGGAATCAGGACCTCCTTCCTCCTGCTGGTGACCCCTCTAGTGATAGATCTATATAGAGGAATCGGGACCTCCTTCCTCCTGCCGGTGACCCCTCTAGTGATAGATCTATATAGAGGAATCGGGACCTCCTTCCTCCTGCCGGTGACCCCTCTAGTGATAGGATCTATATAGAGGAATCGGGACCTCCTTCCTCCTGCCGGTGACCCCTCTAGTGATAGATCTATATAGAGGAATCAGGACCTCCTTCCTCCTGCCGGTGACCCCTCTAGTGATATAAAGATCTATATAGAGGAATCAGGACCTCCTTCCTCCTGCCGGTGACCCCTCTAGTGATATAAAGATCTATATAGAGGAATCAGGACCTCCTTCCTCCTGCCGGTGACCCCTCTAGTGATAGATCTATATAGAGGAATCAGGACCTCCTTCCTCCTGCCGGTGACCCCTCTAGTGATAGGATCTATATAGAGGAATCAGGACCTCCTTCCTCCTGCCGGTGACCCCTCTACTGATAGGATCTATATGGAAGAATCAGGACCTCCTTCCTCCTCTAATGATGTACACCACAATTCTATGTACTTTTCCTGCTTTCCTCACTTTGCAATCATCTAAAATGAGCTCTTGCTGATAATTTTTACATTTCTGATGCCAGTTTGAGTGGAAAACAAGTAATATTTCGTGTGTTTTTGGGTTGTTGGAAGAAACTAAGGCACCTTGAGAAATCCTATGCAAATTAAAAAGTAAAAGAGCACTCTGCACAGTGTCCTTAATTGGAATCAAAACAAGGACCGTAAGACTAAGATAATTCCCACCATTTATGGCCGGAACATCCAATTCCTGCTGAAACAGACAGATTTCCTGGTGGCCCTGCAAGCAACACCCGGCTGGACAAAAGTTGAATAGCATTTGCAAAGCTTTGAGCAGCTACGTTAACTAATCGACTTGCTGACTTATTTTTGTGTGTTCCTCAGGATTACCTCACTACTTGAGACCTGAGACACGAACTTGTAACATCACATTTCCCTCTGATAACAAAACTTCTCCTTCCTCCTCAGGTGGTTGTATAAAGATCTCCACTCAGCTGGCCTCACCTGGACTTTTTCCGTTTTCCTGAGTTTCTACCGGAGCCAACAAGGTTTCTTCCTGAGCTGCCATGAACCTAGAGCCTGCAAAGCCTGAGATTAAGTCCGCTACCCGCGTAATGGGAGGGCCTGCAACTCCTAGGAAAGGGCCACCGAAATTCAAGCAGAGGCAGACCCGACAGTTCAAGAGTAAACCCCCAAAGAAAGGAGTTCAGGGGTAAGAGTCTGGGGCCAACAAGTAGAGGGTTACATAGAAAGAAAGATCAACATCAGATGGGCAGGACTGGCAGAATTCAAACATTTAGAGGGCTATTTGCTAATCTACATTTGGGCACAAAATGACAGCACAGGAAGCCTGACTGGGCAACAATCTAATGTCTATGAGCAGCTCCAGATAGCCGTGACCAACCAATGTCATCACCGATCAAGCGGGGGTAAAAAAAAACATGTCCAGACTCCCTTCTTTCAGACCACCTCTTGTTTCCTGCTCTGTAGGAGCAAACATGTATGTACCCATGTTGGGATCCTCCTAACTGTATGACCCGTTGACATGTTAAAATGTGTAGTAGATGAGGTCCTACACCAACCCAGCCACGTTCCTCCTTAGTCTACTCTCTAAATTCCTAGACTTACAACATTCAAAGCACTTCCTCTAATTGTGTTGGGGTAACAACTAATCGAAACGTCATATTTTTCCACTTCTGAGTATTGTTATTTTTCTGTTACAGATTTGGTGATGACATTCCTGGCATGGAGGGTCTAGGAACAGGTAACCACATCTATGATTTCAGATTTCACATCTTCCTGTTGGGAAAATGATTACCATATATGATAAAAATATAGATAGATAGATAATAGATAGATAGATAGATAGATAGATAGATAGATAGATAGATAGATAGATAATAGATAGATAGATAGATAGATAGATAGATAGATAGATAGATAGATAGATAGATAATAGATAGATAGATAGATAGATAGATAGATAGATAGATAGATAGATAATAGATAGATAGATAGATAGATAGATAGATAGATAGATAATAGATAGATAGATAATAGATAGATAGATAGATAGATAGATAGATAGATAGATAGATAGATAGATAATAGATAGATAGATAGATAGATAGATAGATAGATAGATAGATAATAGATAGATAGATAGATAGATAGATAGATAGATAGATAGATAGATAGATAGATAATAGATAGATAGATTATAGATAGATAGATAGATAGATAGATAGATAGATAGATGATAGATAGATAGATAGATAGATAGATAGATAATAGATAGATAGATAATAGATAGATAGATAGATAGATAGATAGATAGATAGATAGATAGATAGATAGATAGATAATAGATAGATAATAGACAGATAGATAGATAATAGATAGATAGATAGATAGATAGATAGATAGATAGATAGATAGATAGATAGATAGATAGATAGATAATAGATAGATAATAGATAGATGGATAGATAATAGATAGATAGATAGATAGATAGATAGATAGATAGATAGATAGATGGATAGATAATAGATAGATAGATAGATAGATAGATAGATAGATAGATAGATAATAGATAGATGGATAGATAATAGATAGATAGATAGATAGATAGATAGATAGATAGATAGATAGATAGATAGATAGATAATAGATAGATGGATAGATAATAGATAGATAGATAATAGATAGATAGATAATAGATAGATAGATAGATAATAGATAGATAGATAATAGATAGATAGATAGATAGATAGATAGATAGATAGATAATAGATAGATAGATAGATAGATAGATAGATAGATAATAGACAGATAGATAGATAATAGATAGATAGATAGATAGATAGATAGATAGATAGATAGATAGATAATAGATAGATAATAGACAGATAGATAGATAATAGATCGATAGATAGATAATAGATAGATAGATAGATAGATAGATAGATAGATAGATAGATAGATAGATAGATAATAGATAGATAGATAGATAGATAGATAATAGATAGATAGATAATAGATAGATAGATAATAGATAGATAATAGATAGATAATAGATAGATAGATAGATAGATAGATAGATAGATAGATAGATAGATAATAGATAGATAGATAGATAGATAGATAGATAGATAGATAGATAGATAATAGATAGATAGATAGATAGATAGATAGATAATAGATAGATAGATAGATAGATAGATAGATAGATAATAGATAGATAGATAGATAGATAGATAATAGATAGATAGATAGATAGATAGATAATAGATAGATAGATAGATAGATAGATAGATAGATAGATACAGTCATGGCCGAAATTGTTGGCACCCTTGATATTTCTCCAGGAAATCATGTATTTCTCACGAAACGTATTGCATTAACACATGTTTTGCTATACACATGTTTATTCCCTTTGTGTGTATTGGGACAAAACAAAAAAAGGGAGGAAAGAAAGCAAATTCGACATAATGTCACACAAACCTCCAAAAATGGGCTGGACAAAAGTATTGGCACCCTTTCACAACTGCGGATAAATAAGAATGTTACAAGCATGTGATGCTCCTGTAAACTCACCTGGGGCAAGTAACAGGTGTGGGCAATATAGAAATCACACCTGAAAGCAGATAAAAAGGAGAGACGTTCACTTAACCTTTGCATTGTGTGTCTGTCTGTGCCACACTAAGCATGGACAACAGAAAGAGGAGACGAGAACTGTCTGAGGACCTGAGAACCAAAATTGTGGCAAAATATCAACAATCTCAAGGTTACAAGTCCATCTCCAGAGAACTAGATTTGCCTTTGTCCACAGTGCGCAACATTATCAAGAAGTTTGCAACCCATGGCACTGTAGCTAATCTCCCTGGTCGTGGACGGATGAGGAAAATTGATGAAAGATTGCAACGCAGAATAGTCCGGATGGTGGATAAGCAGCCCCAAACATGTTCCAAAGACATTCAAGCTGTCCTGCAGGCTCAGGGAGCATCAGTGTCAGCGCGAACTATCCGTCGACATTTAAATGAAATGAAACGCTATGGCAGGAGACCCAGGAGGACCCCACTGCTGACACAGAGACATAAAAAAGCAAGACTACAGTTTGCCAAAATGTACTTGAGTAAGCCAAAAGCCTTCTGGGAAAACGTCTTGTGGACAGATGAGACCAAGATAGAGCTTTTCGGTAAAGCACATCATTCTACTGTTTACCGAAAACGGAATGAGGCCTACAAAGAACAAAACACAGTACCTACGGTAAAATATGGTGGAGGTTCAATGATGTTTTGGGGTTGTTTTGCTGCCTCTGGCACTGGGTGCCTTGACTGTGTGCAAGGCATCATGAAATCTGAGGATTACCAAAGGATTTTGGGTCGCACTGTAGGGCCCAGTGTCAGAAAGCTGGGTTTGCGTCCAAGATCCTGGGTCTTCCAGCAGGACAATGACCCCAAACATACGTCAAAAAGCACTCAGAAATGGATGGCAAAGAAGCGCTGGAGAGTTCTGAAGTGGCCAGCAATGAGCCCAGATCTAAATCCCATTGAACACCTGTGGAGAGATCTTAAAATTGCTGTTGGGAAAAGGTGTCCTTCCAATAAGAGAGACCTGGAGCTGTTTGCAAAGGAAGAGTGGTCCAAAATTCCGGGTGAGAGGTGTCAGAAGCTTATTGATGGTTATAGGAAGCGACTGATTTCAGTTATGTTTTCCAAAGGGTGTGCAACCAAATATTAAGTTAAGGGTGCCAATACTTTTGTCCAGCCCATTTTTGGGGTTTTGTGTGACATTATGTCATATTTGCTTTTCTGCCTCTGTTTTATATTTGTTCCAATACATACAAAGGGAATAAACATGTGTATAGCAAAACATGTGTTAATGCAATACCTTTTTTGTGTGAAATACTTGATTTTCAGGAAAAATATCAAGGGTGCCAACAATTTCGGCCATGACTGTAGATAGATAATAGATAGATAGGTAATAGATAGATAGATAGATAGATAGATAGATAGATAGATAATAGATAGATAGATAATAGATAGATAGATAGATAGATAGATAGATAGATAGATAGATAGATAGATAGATAATAGACAGATAGATAGATAATAGATAGATAGATAGATAGATAGATAGATAGATAGATAGATAATAGATAGATAATAGACAGATAGATAGATAATAGATAGATAGATAGATAATAGATAGATAGATAGATAGATAGATAGATAGATAGATAGATAGATAGATAGATAGATAGATAATAGATAGATAGATAATAGATAGATAGATAATAGATAGATAATAGATAGATAGATAGATAGATAGATAGATAGATAGATAATAGATAGATAGATAATAGATAGATAGATAATAGATAGATAGATAGATAGATAGATAGATAGATAGATAGATAGATAGATAGATAATAGATAGATAGATAGATAGATAGATAATAGATAGATAGATAGATAATAGATAGATAGATAGATAGATAGATAGATAGATAGATAGATAGATAATAGATAGATAGGTAATAGATAGATAGATAGATAGATAGATAATAGATAGATAGATAGATAGATAGATAGATAGATAGATGATAGATAGATAGATAGATAGATAGATAGATAGATAATAGATAGATAGATAGATAGATAGATAGATAATAGATAGATAGATAGATAGATAATAGATAGATAGATAGATAATAGATAGATAGATAGATAGATAGATAGATAGATAGATAGATAGATAGATAATAGATAGATAATAGATAGATAGATAGATAGATAGATAATAGATAGATAGATAGATAGATAGATAGATAATAGATAGATAGATAGATAGATAATAGATAGATAGATAATAGATAGATAGATTGATAGATAATAGATAGATAGATAGATAGATAGATAGATAGATAGATAGATAGATAGATGATAGATAGATAATAGATAGATAATAGATAGATAGATAGATAATAGATAGATAGATAGATAGATAGATAGATAGATAGATAGATAGATTGATAGATAATAGATAGATAGATAGATAGATAGATAGATAGATAGATAGATAGATAATAGATAGATAGATAGATAGATAGATAGATAGATAGATAATAGATAATAGATAGATAGATAGATAATAGATAGATAGATAGATAGATAGATAATAGATAGATGATAGATAGATAGATAGATAGATAGATAGATAGATAGATAGATAGATAGATAATAGATAGATAGATAGATAGATAGATAGATAATAGATAGATAGATAGATAGATAGATAGATAGATAGATAGATAGATAGATAGATAATAGATAGATAATAGATAATAGATAGATAGATAGATAGATAGATAGATAGATAGATAGATAGATAGATAGATAGATAATAGATAGATAGATAGATAATAGATAGATAGATAGATAATAGATAGATAGATAGATAGATAGATAGATAATAGATAGATAGATAGATAGATAGATAATAGATAGATAGATAGATAGATAGATGATAGATAGATAGATAGATAGATAGATAATAGATAATAGATAATAGATAGATAGATAGATAGATAGATAGATAATAGATAGATAGATAGATAGATAGATAATAGATAGATAGATAGATAGATAGATAGATAGATAGATAGATAGATAATAAATAGATGATAGATAATAGATAGATAGATAGATAGATAGATAATAGATAGATAATAGATAGATAGATAATAGATAGATAGATAATAGATAGATAGATAATAGATAGATAGATAATAGATAGATAGATAGATAGATAGATAGATAGATAGATAGATAGATAATAGATAGATAGATAATAGATAGATAGATAATAGATAGATAGATAGATAATAGATAGATAATAGATAATAGATAGATAGATAATAGATAGATAATAGATAGATAGATAATAGATAGATAATAGATAGATAGATAGATAGATAGATAATAGATAGATAGATAGATAATAGATAGATAATAGATAGATAATAGATAGATAGATTTGGGTTGAAGGTTATGGGTAAAGTTTAATCCCTTGGCTCCGGCGCCTCCCAGCCCTTTAAGGGTTTCAGAAGCCAGGAGGCAGGGCGGGGTTTTAGGGTCATGTGACCGCTGTGATTCACCGTCACGGCGGTCACATGATCGGGAAAGGTCCCAATCGAAAGCGGAGATCAGGACCTTTCTGTGAGTACCAGACACGTGTGTTGGGAGCGCTCTCAGCACATATGTTTTTCTTAATTGCACGCAAATGTGTGGCCGCTCGGCATTAAGGCCCAGACTCCGGGAGACCACACATTTGCATGTGGCCGGCACCAAGAGGTTAAGCTGAGTGTAACAATTAGTGGTAACATTAGGGGTTAGCTTAAGGGTCAGGTTTGGAGTTGGGTTGATAGTAAAGGGTCAGGTTTGGAGTTGGGTTGATAGTTAAGGGTCAGGTTTGGAGTTGGGTTGATAGTTAAGGGTCAGGTGTGGGGTTCGGTTGATAGTTAAGGGTCAGGTTTGGGGTTGGGTTGATAATTAAGGGTCAGGTTTGGGGTTGGGTTGATAGTTAAGGGTCAGGTTTGGAGTTGGGTTGATAGTTCAGGGTCAGGTTTGGGGTTGGGTTGATAGTTAAGGGTCAGGTTTGGGGTTGGGTTGATAGTTAAGGGTCAGGTTTGGGATTGGGTTGATAATTAAGGGTCAGGTTTGGATTTGGGTTGATAGTTAAGGGTCAGGTTTGGGGTTGGGTTGATAGTTAAGGGTCAGGTTTGGAGTTGGGTTTATAGTAAAGGATCAGGTTTGGGGTTGGGTTGATAGTTAAGGGTCAGGTTTGGAGTTGGGTTGATAGTTAAGGGTCAGGTTTGGATTTGGGTTGATAGTTAAGGGTCAGGTTTGGGGTTGGGTTGATAGTTAAGGGTCAGGTTTGGGGTTGGGTTGATAGTTAAGGGTCAGGTTTGGGGTTGGGTTGATAATTAGGGTCAGGTTTGGATTTGGGTTGATAGTTAAGGGTCAGGTTTGGGGTTGGGTTGATAATTAGGGTCAGGTTTGGATTTGGGTTGATAGTTAAGGGTCAGGTTTGGGGTTGGGTTGATAGTTAAGGGTCAGGTTTGGGGTTGAATAATGGCCAGGGTGGGAGAAGGAGAGAAAGTATCTCTACCTAGGTTACGGTAAGGAGTTGGGTTGGGGTTAAGGATTAGAGAGGTTAAGGGTTGGGTTGATGGTTAGGGGTTAAGTTGGGGGTTAGCATAAGGGTTAAGATTATAGTTTAGGATGATGAGCTGGGTTAAGCTTTAGGGTTAAGGCAAAGAGTTGGGTTGAGGGTTAAAAATTAGAGGTTAGGTTTGGGGTTGGGTTGATAGTTAAGGGTTTGTTTGGTTAGCATAAGGGTTAAGGTTTAGGTTTAAGGGAAGGAGTTGGGTTAAGGATTAAAGGTAAAGTTAAGGGTTGAGTTGATGGTTAGGTTGGGGATTAGCATAAGGGTTAAGATTTAGGTTTTCAGTAAGGAGTTGAGTTGAGGGTTAAGGATTAGAGAGGTTAAGGGTTGGGTTGATGGTTAGCGGTTAGGTTGGGGATTAGCATAAGGGTTAAGATTTAGGTTTTCGGTAAGGAGTTGGGTAGAAGGTTAAGAATTACAGGTAAGGTTAAGGGTTGAGTTGATGGTTCAGTTGGGGTAAGCATAAGGTTTTATTATAGGTTTAGGGGGAAAAAGGTGGTTTGAGGGTTAAGAACTTGAAATAAGGTTAGGGTTTGGGTTGATGTTGATAAGGGGTTAGGTCGAGGGTTAAGGTTTAGGTTTAAGGGAAGGAGTTGGGTTAAGGATTAAAGGTAAAGTTAGGGGTTGGGTTGATGGTTGGGGATTAAATTGGGGGTTAGCATAAGGGTTAATATAATAAGTTAAAAGGTATGAACTTGGGTTGAGGGTTAAGAATTGGAGGTAAGGTTAGGGGTTAGGTTGACAATAAGGGGTTAGGTTGGGGGTTAACATCATAGT
Organism: Staurois parvus; assembly: GCF_062004578.1. Classification (NCBI taxonomy): domain Eukaryota; kingdom Metazoa; phylum Chordata; class Amphibia; order Anura; family Ranidae; genus Staurois; species Staurois parvus. The sequence goes on from NW_028321475.1 coordinate 47,022, forward strand.
TAAGATTATAGTTTAAGGGAATGAGCTGGGTTAAGCTTTAGATGTATGGTAAGGAGATGGTTTGAGGGTTAAGAATTAGAGGTAAGGTAAGAAGTTGGGTTAAGGGCTAAGTATTGTAGATAAAGTTAGGGGTTGGGTCGATGATAAGGGGGTTAGGTGGAGAGATAGCATAAGGGTTACGATTTAGGTTTAAGGTAAGGAGTTGAGTGAGGGTTAAGGATTATAGGTAAGGTTAGGGTTGGGTTGATGGTTATGGTTTAGGTTGAGGGTTAGCATAAGGGTTAAGAGTATAGATTTAAATTGAGGATCTGGGTTCAGGTTTCAAGATGAGAAGTAAGGTTAAGCGCTGAATTGACAATAAAGGTACGCATTAAAACTGAGAGATTACAGGTTAAGGAGAAAAGGTAAGGTTAGGGTTTGGGTTGACAATCATGGGTTAGGTTGAGGGTTAGCAATGCATCAGTAATAAGGTTTGAGTTGAGGGTTAGGGATTAGAGGGAAAGTTAGAGGTTGATTGAAGATTAAGGATTAGAGGTAAGGTTAGGGGTTGGGTTGCAGTCATGGGTTATGTTGAGGGTTAGAGGTAAGGTTAGGGGTCGGGTTGACAATCAGGGGTTAGGATGGGGGTTAGCAACGCATTAGGAATACGTTTTGAATTGAAGGCTAGGGATTAGAGGTAAGATTAGGGGTTGGGTCGACAGTCAGGGGTTAGGATGAGGGTTAGGGATTAGAGGTAAGGTTAGGGGTCGGGTTGACAGTCATGGCTTAGGTTGAGGGTTAGCATTAGGAATAAGGTTTGAGTTGAGGGTTAGTGCATAGAGGTAAGGTCAGGGGTCGGGTTGACAGTCATGGGTTATGTTGAGGGTTAGGGATTAGAGGTAAGGTTAGGGGTTGGGTTGACAGTCATGGGTTATGTTGAGGGTTAGGGATTAGAGGTAAGGTCAGGGGTCAGGTTGACAGTCATGGGTTAGGTTGAGGGTTAGGGATTAGAGGTAAGGTTAGGGGTCGGGTTGACAGTCAGGGGTTAGGTTGAGGGTTAGGGATTAGAGGTAAGGTTAGGGCTTGGGTTGACAGTCGGGGAATAGGTTGAGGGTTAGGGATTAGAGGTAAGGTTAGGGGTCGGGTTGACAGTCAGGGGTTAGGTTGAGGGTTAGGGATTAGAGGTAAGGTTAGGGGTCGGGTTGACAGTCAGGGGTTAGGTTGAGGGTTAGGGATTAGAGGTAAGGTTAGGGGTCGGGTTGACAGTCAGGGGTTAGGTTGAGGGTTAGGGATTAGAGGTAAGGTTAGGAGTTGGGTTGACAGTCGGGGAATAGGTTGAGGGTTAGGGATTAGAGGTAAGGTTAGGGGTTGGGTTGACAGTCAGGGGTTAGGTTGAGGGTTAGGGATTAGAGGTAAGGTTAGGAGTTGGGTTGACAGTCGGGGGTTATGTTGAGGGTTAGGGATTAGAGGTAAGGTTAGGGGTCGGGTTGACAGTCATGGGTTATGTTGAGGGTTAGCTTTAGGAATAAGGTTTGAGTTGAGGGTTAAGAATTAGAGGTAAGGTTAGGGGTTGGGTTGACGGTCGGAGGTTAGGTTGAGGGTTAATAATTAGAGGTAAGGTTAGGGGTTGGGTTGACGGTCGGAGGTTAGGTTGAGGGTTAAGGATTAGAGGTAAGGTTAGGGGTCGGGTTGACAGTCAGGGGTTATGTTGAGGGTTAGGGATTAGAGGTAAGGTTAGGGGTCGGGTTGACAGTCAGGGGTTATGTTGAGGGTTAGGGATTAGAGGTAAGGTTAGGGGTCGGGTTGACAGTCAGGGGTTATGTTGAGGGTTAGGGATTAGAGGTAAGGTTAGGGGTCGGGTTGACAGTCATGGGTTATGTTGAGGGTTAGCTTTAGGAATAAGGTTTGAGTTGAGGGTTAAGAATTAGAGGTAAGGTTAGGGGTTGGGTTGACGGTCGGAGGTTAGGTTGAGGGTTAATAATTAGAGGTAAGGTTAGGGGTTGGGTTGACGGTCGGAGGTTAGGTTGAGGGTTAAGGATTAGAGGTAAGGTTAGGGGTTGGGTTGACAGTCAGGGGTTAGGTTGAGGGTTAGGGATTAGAGGTAAGGTTAGGGGTTGGGTTGACGGTCAGAGGTTAGGTTGAGGGTTAGCAATGCATTAGGAATAAGGTTTGAGTTGAGGGTTAGGGATTAGAGGGAAAGTTAGAGGTTGATTGAAGATTAAGGATTAGAGGTGAAGCTCGGGGTTGGAGTTAGGCCAATGGTTATAGTTTAGAGCAGCCTTCCTCAACCCCAGAAGAACCCCTAAAATAATTTTCAGGTCTTGAGAAACCCTAACTAAAACCAGTTAATCGGGGATCAATGGTAAAAAATGCCTCTTACATTGGTGATCACGTTGCCACCCTTAATTACAGCTAAAAAGATCATTGGTGTCCTGCTGCTGTATTTGTCTAGAGGTGTTGGTCCTGGAACTATCTAGGCACCATCACATGGGAACACAATCAACCATAGGTCAGGGAACCCCCAGCATCTTATGAAGGAACCATAGTTGAGAATAGCCATTTTGGAAGTGAGGTTAGAGGTCAGCTTAGCAGTACAGTGTGGTTTAGGGTTACGGGTCTGGTAACAAAACTTTTATATTTTGGTTACTATTGCACCCAAAATCTGTATGTACTACAAGAGCCGAGGTTTATAGCACATACAGTGTTTTGGTGCAGAAATAACCAAAATGTAAAAAGTCACCATAACCACAAACCCTTAACCAAAACCTGACCCCTTATTGTTGAGCCAACTTCTAGTCTTACCTCTAAATATTATCCCTCAATCCTAACCAAAACCATAACCCAAGCCCATACTGGCAGTTAGACACGTGCGGTTCTTTCGTTACAAATCAAAAATTGGGATAAAATTTCCGTTATTCAGAGATTCAGATGTTTGCAGAGTTCCAAATCCCAATAGTAATGAATTTCAACAAATCTGAAATAAATTATAATGAAAGGAAATATCCAAATTTGAAAATAGTTTTTGTAATAGAATTTGTAATAGAAGAAGACGATGTAAAAGGGATAGTCCTAGCACAGTGGTATTTTTTGGGCCTATGTGCTCTGCTGATGTAAATCCAACCCAAGATACTAGAAGGACCACCAGCATAGAGCTACATCTGCCATCAAATGTAAAGTAGAAATGATGGCAATCTTGACTGTTCTTTGTTTGCAGACATCACCGTCATCTGCCCCTGGGAAGCCTTCAATCACTTGGAGCTGCACGAATTGGCCCAATATGGTATCATCTAAAGATCAACGGCTCCGTCCATCTACAAGCCTGTTTTATTTATTTGTTTGTTTGGTTTTTTTTTCTCTGGCTGGCCACAGCAGGGAGATGTAGTTTGTGTAGGACTCAGTACAGACAAAACTAACCAACTCTGCTTTCTCCGGAGACTCGGAGCCGAGACCTTTGGTTTTCGCCCCTGGCACTCGTACGCCCACACTTTAGTGTCAGCCCTCCATATACAAGTCTTTTTCTTCCCCGACCATGGGGACGGCAAACTCTGGCCAGCCAGGGGAGGCGGTTCTCACCTCGAAACTCACATTTCACCCCTGTTCCTGAAAACACATCTCACCATGTTTCCCCCTCTAACACCAATATTAACCTTTTTACATACAATTCGTTTTTGTTTAACTTATCAAATTGTTCTGCTATCTCTTCTATGGCGTGATAGGGATCCTTACCCTTCAAACGTAAATGTTTATCAAATGACCCAATTCTAGTTTGTGTTTGACCATTGTTCTTTCAGTGGCAGATGGTTAGAGGTGCACCACCTGGAGGTCAAAGCATATATTTTGGTGGTGGGGGGGGGTTCCAATGTGTAGGCTTGATTTTGGAGGGAACCACAACAAGGGCAGTCTAACATTTTGGCAACTTGACAGATAGTCAATGCAATGGCCAAATGGCAAATTGGCAATGGCCAACTGACAATGACGGTCTTCCAAAGGAAAACCGCCATTGGGCAACCAAAAATATTGGCATCTCCTAACTGGTATCCAGAACAAAGGATTCCAGAAAGTTGAAAAACAAACAAATGGAGCACCAAACGCATGGGCAGGTGAGATGTCACACAATGGCACATGGGCAATTGAGGTGTCACCATTCTGGAGAAACGTTGAAGCCCAAATCCTACAAGAAATTTTTTCCTAGCTTTTGCATAGTGTGGAAAGGATGAAACCATGGTCAAATTTTTCTTGCCATATGTCACTCCTTCTCACTGTCTGTCTCAGTGACACCCATTAACCTCAGGCTCATGGGTGGTTGAGATGTCACACAATGGTACATGGGTGGTTGAGATATCACACAATGGCACATGGGCAGTTGAGATGTCACACAATGGTACATGTGCGGTTGAGATGTCACACAATGGCACATGGGCAGTTGAGATGCTTCACGATGGCACATAGGTGGTTGAGATGTCACACAATGGCACATGGGCAGTTGAGATGTCACACAATGGCACATGGGTGGTTGAGATGTCACACAATGGCACATGGGCAGTTGAGATGTCACACAATGGCACATGGGTGGTTGAGATGTCACACAATGGCACATGGGCGGGTTGAGATGTCACACAATGGCACATGGGCGGGTTGAGATGTCACACAATGGCACATGGGCGGTTGAGATGTCACACAATGGCACATGGGCGGGTTGAGATGTCACACAATGGCACATGGGCAGTTGAGATGTCACACAATAACTCATGGGCGATTGAGATGTCACACAATGGCACATGGGCAGTTGAGATGCTACACGATGGCACATGGGCGGGTTGAGATATCACACAATGGCACATGGGCAGTTGAGATGTCACACAATGGCACATGTGCGGTTGAGATGTCACACAATGGCACATGGGCAGTTGAGATGCTACACGATGGCACATAGGTGGTTGAGATGTCACACAATGGCACATGGGCGGGTTGAGATGTCACACAATGGCACATGGGCGGTTGAGATGTCACACAATGGCACATGGGCGGGTTGAGATGTCACACAATGGCACATGGGCGAGTTGAGATGTCATACAATGGCACATGGGCAGTTGAGATGTCATACAATGGCACATGGGCAGTTGAGATGTCACACAATGGCACATGGGCGGTTGAGATGTCACACAATGGCACATGGGCAGTTGAGATGCTACACGATGGCACATAGGTGGTTGAAATGTCACACAATGGCACATGGGCGGTTGAGATGTCACACAATGGCACATGGGCGGTTGAGATGTCACACAATGGCACATGGGCGGTTGAGATGTCACACAATGGCACATGGGCGATTGAGATGTCATACAATGGCAAATGGGCGGTTGAAATGTCAAACAATGGCACATGGGCGGTTGAGATGTCACACAATGGCACATGGGCGGTTGAGATGTCACACAATGGCACATGGGCGGTTGAGATGCTACACGATGGCACATCGGTGGTTGAGATGTCATACAATGGCACATGGGTGGTTGAGATGTCACACAATGGCACATGGGCGGTTGAGATGTCACACAATGGCACATGGGTGGTTGAGATGTCACACGATGGCACAAGGGCGGTTGAGATGTCACACAATGGCACATGGGCAGTTGAGATGTCACACGATGGCACAAGGGCGGTTGAGATGCTACACAATGGCACATGGGCAGTTGAGATGTCACACAATGGCACATGGGCGGTTGAGATGCTACACAATGGCACATGGGCAGTTGAGATGTCACACGATGGCACAAGGGCGGTTGAGATGCTACACAATGGCACATGGGCGGTTGAGATGCTACACAATGGCACATGGGCGGTTGAGATGTCACAACTCTGGAGAGACATTGAAGCCCAGCAATTTATTTCTAGTTTTAAATAGAGCGTAGGAAGTTTAGAACCTTGGTCAAATTTTTCTTGCCGTATGCGACTCCATTTGGGTGTCTCAGTGACCCCCTTATTGGCCTCAATGCAAGGAATGTGGGCGACATGGGGGTCACTGGGACGGGGCACACACACTGCAATCCCAACCTTTCCACACAGAACGTTGAAAGAAACGGCCCACCATAGTTTTCTCTCAGCACTCTCTGACTCTTTTCACCTAAACCTTACGTAGTTTTGTGTACAGGAAATCCTTCACCTTACATGGACCTTCTAGCAGACGAGACGTAGAACTCATATCCACAGAAATGTGAATGGAACTCTAAAGTTTAGTTACGAAATATCCACTTGTGGCTTTCATGAGGTTTTGAAATGTTTCTTAAGAACCAATTATAAGAAAATCTGATTCCAATAAAACCAACAAAACTTCTTTTGGGTATTTTTTTTTTTTATAAGTATAGAGGGGCCCTCCCTGCTGCACTCTCCTGGGACTATTGATATTCAGAATTAGGTGTTACAGAATGAAGCCCTATAGGAGGCTTTCTATTGGCCGATGAGGTACTGACATGGCATACCACGGGGGAGGTCCAGAGCGCCGATTGGTTGAGACCTCCCTCCCAAGGGTGGCTGGGTTCTGGGCACTGGCGGAACTACCGAGGTCGCACTTGTGACTGGGCCCTGGTGTTCTGCCACCATGAAGGGGGCCCACTGCAGGACCATAATAAAGGGCCTCCACGATGGGAGTAAAGAGCCCTGGGATCAGTGGGAAGGGTCCTGGACCCAGAGGGAAGGGCCCCAGGCTCAAGGGGAAGGGGGGGGCCCTTCATGGTTTCTTGCACTGGGTTCCTGAAGGTTCTCGTTCCACTTCTGGTTCTGGTCCTTTGCTCACCTAACCTTTTTGCCCTGTTAGCAATGGTCACCAATACAGAATGTAATAAAAAGAAATCCAAAATTTGACAGTTGTCACTGGAAAAGGAAGAAAGGGGAAATCTTCCATTGGGGACACCTGTTCTGGTAATAGCGGTCTAAACCACGGCAGATTTTCTTTTTTGTGTGTGGATGGTACAATCTAAAAAGTGTGACTATTGTACTCTGGCAGCGTCAGCTGACAATTGTTTGCCCGACCCCTTCAAGTTGGATGGAAGGGGACTGAGAGGACCACCTTGGGAGCAAATTTCAACCAGTTCATCAGGATCCAGATGAAATTCCTATGGCGTGTCAGGGGACCCCCTCTCAATTTGGAGAGATTTCCTTTCATTTCCGGTTGCATCTCGGGAACAGGAAGTGTGTCTCTTTAACCATTAGCCGCCCGGCCAACGGCCGTTTGGCGGCTTCAAATGTGTCCCTGCATTCCGGGTGCACGCCATTTGGCGTCCTCCCGCACATGCGCCGTTTGCGCTAATGCAGAGCGGCGCAGCAGTGCGATCTGTCACGGGCCGTGCACCTCGGACACGGCCGATGACAGATCCGAGTACCGGCTCCCGTTGCTGGTACCATGTGACCTGCTGTGACCAATCACAGCAGGTCACATGACAGTTGTATACAATGGATGGCTTCATTCATGCCATCCATTGTATACTAGTGCCTAGCTGTGAATGGTCACAGGGATTACATGCACATGTCATGTGATTAGCTGTGACCAAATCACAGCTAAGCACAAAAAAAAAAAAAAAAAGCTGAATGAATCGATTTCATTCAGGTAAATGCTTGCTTATAGCAAAGTAATTGTTTGCTATAAGCAAATTGTGTAAAAAAAAAAAAAAAATACTGATCACTTCCCCAAAGTAGTACAATGTTACTATGGTAACATTGTACTACTTTGGTCATAGTAAAATATTATAAAAAAAATCTTAAAAAAAATAAAAATAAATGTAATAAAAAATTAAATATAATAAAAAAAATTTAAAAAAAATATATATATATATTTTTTTTTCATACTGTCACCAGTCAGTGTCCCTGTTCACCGCCATGCCAGTTATATGATGACGCTGTACTGCACTGGTGACAGTATGTAAAAAAAAAAATAGTGAAAATAATTTTTTTAATTTTTTAATTTTCCGAAAAATTATGACAAAAAAATACAACTTCAAAAAACTCGCCATGCCTCTTATGAAGTACGTCAGACTGTCTACTCTGCAAAAAGGGGTCATTGGGGGATATCTGTACTGTCCTGACATTTGGGGGATATCTGTACCGTCCTGACATTTGGGGGATATCTGTACCGTCCTGACATTTGGGGATATCTGTACCGTCCTGACATTTGGGGGGATATCTGTACTGTCCTGACATTTGGGGGATATCTGTACTGTCCTGACATTTGGGGGATATCTGGACTGTTCTGACATTCTTGGACCTCAAGAAATTAGATTGGCTGTCAGTACTTCAGGATTGATCAATAATCAGATCTATACCATAGTTTGTGAACTCTATAACTTTCCTACAAACTAAAAAATACATCCTAATTTGGGATATTTTCACCAAAGACATGTAGCAGAATACATCTCGGCCTAAATTTATGAAGAACAATTATTTATTTGTAAACTTTTATAACAGAAACAAAGAAAAATGTGGTTTTTTTTCAAAATTTTTGGTCTTTTTTTGTTAATTTAGCAAAAAATAAAAACCCCGGCGGTGATTAAATACCACCAAAAGAAAGCTCTAGTTGTGTGAAGAAAATGATAAAATTTTAGTTTGGGTACAATGTTGTATGACCGCGCAATTGTCATTCAAAGTGTGAGAGCGCTGAAACCTGAAAAATGGCCTGGGCAGGGAGGGGGGAAATTGCCCGGTATTGAAATGGTTAAAAAGGTACAGGCAGTACTTGTACCAGGGCGACATAAAGGGGGGGTGGCTCTTTCACACTGGTGGCTGGTGAAAACAAGCAGCTGATTTGCAGTTTACCATCCCACATGGAAGAAAATATATCTGAAATATATTTTAAAAATATTCTTCCCAAATATATTGACATATATTTGAAATACTAAAATTTTGGCCGTATTCAATATATTTCAATACACACATATATATATATATGAAAAGCACACATACACACTGCATGTTGAAATGCGTTAATATAATATACACATGCAGATTCGCTGGATGAATTGCTGCAAATCTTCTCATATATCGACACCCCAAGTCTTTATTTTATCCATGAGACATGAATCTTCTGACCTCACGGGATTTAACTGAAAATAACTGCCACTTTTTGGGAAGAAAGTGTCCTTATCCTGGTGCATCCCAACTGTTGCTTTGCAATTGTTGGATTTTTTTTTTCTCCCTGTCAAATGAGCAATCTCAAAAAAGAAAGAAATAAAAAAAGAAGAAAGAGGAAAGAAAAAAAAAAGAAAGAAAAAAAGAAAAAGAAAAAAAAGAAAGAAAGAAAGAAAGAAAGAAAGAAAAAAAAGAAAGAGAAAAAAAAGAGAGAGGAAAAAAAAAGAAGAAGGGGGGGGGGGCAAGTATTTAATTTTAACGAAATGAAGATGGTCGGTTATATCCAGTGCTTTAGCAAAATATCAGTTAGGTCTTACAGGGTCTTTTTGTAAATAAATGGCAGTTCTCCAACAAATGTGCAAAGTGGGCCAAAAATGAATGTTCTTCTATTAGGGGGGCAGTTGTAAAATCCTTCATTAGGGTCACTAGGGGGAGCTGAGGAGCAGAGGGAATATACAGGATACATCTTTGTAACAAGAGATACAATGTAACAATTCTGGAGAACGCTGGAGGGAATAAAATGTAACCAATGGGAAGACAGGCAGCATTTAGATCCCTGCAGACGTTCTCGCCCGCCTGCGCTCTATCAATGACTGGAAAAAAGAAAGGATTTTGCCCGGAGTCGGGATATAAACGTTTTATTCTGGGAAGAATCGCGTCTCTGGGACGGTGGCACGTTTCCTGGAATTGAAGGTGTCAGTATTTCTGGATCCGTGTGCAGACGCCGCAGCGCGCTCAATGTCCCGCTCCCCCCCGTCTCCCTTGTCCTTGCTGCCCGTCCCTCCTGGCGGTAAATCACCTGTAATCTTCTCCTCTAATCCTCGCCACACAACTGTTCTAGAAGATAAAGCGTCACGTGGCGAAGAAATCCCCCCCCTCCCAGATCATCGCAGGCTGGCGATACATAAATACCGCCATACAAAACCGCCGCGCCTGCCGGCCCGCCGATTGTTGTTTCCTTGCCTGGTGCAGCCGAGCGATCGATCAATGCGCTTGTCTGACGATTGCGCCAAAGGTCTGATCTTAGGGAAGGGGGCTCCACCCCATCAGCACCTCAATTAAAGGGGATGTTGGCTCGGAGGGGGGAGGGGATTTTGCTTTATAGAGGGCCGTGTATGAGAAACTATTGCAGATTTTTTTCACCATCTTAGTGCTGCTGATCTGCTGCGGCTTCTTGCAGCCACTTCTGTCAAGTTCAGCCTCCTCCCTTCATATTAGAGTCCTCTTTACAGCACAGCCCGCCTCCCATTACATCAGTATTCCCCCTCCCCCAAGCACATCAGAGGTCCCCTCATATCAAAGGACCCCCATCACATCAACGATCATCCCCCCTCCATCACATCAGAGGTCCCCCCATATCAAAGGACCCCCATCACATCAGAGCCCCCCCCATCACATCAGCGATCATTCCCCCTCCATCACATCAGAGACCTCCCCCCCATCACATCAGAGGCTCCCTCATCACATCAGCGATCATCCCCCCTCTATCACATCAGAGACCTCCCCCCCATCACATCAGAGGCTCCCTCATCACATCAGAGCCCCCCCTTCACATCAAAGCACCTCCCATCACATCAGGAGGTCCTCCATCACATCAGAGACCCCCCATTCACATCAGGGACCTCATCATCAACATCAGAGACCCCCCCATCACATCAGAGCCCCCCCATCACATCAGATGCCCTCCCATCACATCAGAGGCCCCCTCATCATATCAGAGGCTCCCTCATAACATTAAAGGGCCCCCATCAAATCAGAGATCCCCCAACGCATCATAGACCCCCCCATCACATCAGAGGCCCTCCATCACATCAGAAGCCCCCCCATCAGAGGCCACCCATCACATCATAGCTCCCCCCCATCACATCAGAGGCCACCCATCAAAGCAGATGCCCCCCCCCATCAGAGATCCCCCCTTCACATCAGATGACCCCCATCACATCAGAGACCCCCCCCCCATCACATAATAGGTCCCCCATCACATCAGAGTTCCCTCATCACATCAGAGGTCCCCCATCAGATCAGAGTTCCCCCCATCACATCAGAGACCCCCCCATCACATCAGATTCCTGCCATCACATCAGAGCGCCCCATCACATCAAAGCCCCCCGTCACAACCGAAGCCCCCCCATCACATCAAAGCCCCCCCGTCACAACCGAAGCCCCCCATCACATCAAAGCCCCCTCGTCACAACCGAAGCCCCCCCATCACATAAAAGCCCTCCCCCTGTCACAACCGAAGACCCTCCATCACATCAGCATGTCCCCTTTAGACCAGGAGCCCTCCTTCAAGAACTGCCACCTATTTCAGGTGTGTTGGGGGTGGTCTGGGTGGAGGGGGGCTCCAGATACAAACCTTCTTCCTTCCCTCTCTAAGGCGACTTTCACACGGAGGAGTTTTTGAAGTGATTTTGCGTAAAAATCACCTGAAAAGCTCAATAAAAACGCTTCCCTGCGCATGTCTAGGAATGTGTTCTCACTGCGGCGCTGCGCTTCCGTTGTGGTGTAAAAACTCCCCACTTGCAGCATCTCTGGATGTTTGTTCAGTTTAAAAAAAAAAGCCCCAAAAATGCCTCTTCCCACTGAGATCCGTGGAAAACGCCTGAAAAACGTCTGAAAAATGCCTGGAAGCGCCTCTGAGAAGCGTTTTTGGTGCAGTTTTCACGTACATTTTAAACGCTCAGAAAGAGCAGAAAATGTATTCTTGCAGCAGATCCATGTGAAAGCAGCCTAACGGCATCCCTGCATGTGGCCTGCCCTGGATCACAGCCATGCGTTTCCACGGTGCAGCAGCCTGGCAGCCGCAACCCCAGCAAAGCATGACCCTGTGCGCCCCGACCAGTGTCTACAAGCCTCCTCATCTCCCTCTAGTGGCCATAATGCGGTATTTATTCCTGCCCTTACACCCCGGGCACATCAAGCCCGACTTTGAAACCATGTGACTTACATTGAACCCGCGCCATTTCAAAGTCGGGGGACACGCCGATTTAAAGTGCGATTTGCATAGACATCCGACACAGATGTCGATGCAAATCGCACCACAAGTAGTGCATGCGCCACTTTGGAAAATCAGTGCGGCTCCGACCGAGACAGAACCGCGCCGATGTGAGCGCTGTGATTGCGGACAATAGGGTGTGACTTGGCATACGATTTGCAAGTCACATGGCATGGCGGATCACATGCCAAGTCGCACCCGGCGTGACCGGGGTACTAATAAAAGAGCATTCTTTCAGAAGAGCGAATAGCCTATAGAACTTTTTTTTTTTTGCAAAGAACGAACACACATGCAGATTCGCTGGATGAATTGCTGCAAATCTTCTCATAAATCGACACCCCAAGTCTTTATTTTATCCATGAGACATGAATCGTCTAACCTCACGGGATTTAACTGAAAATAACTGCCACTTTTTCGGAAGAAAGTGTTCTTATCCTGGTGCATCCCAACTGTCGCTTTGCAATTGTTGGATTTTTTTTTTCTCCCTAGTCAAATGAGCAATCTCAAAAAAGAAAGAAAGAAAAAAGAAGAAAAAAAAGAAAGAAAAAAAGAAAAAGAAAAAGAAAAAGAAAAGAAAAAAAAGAAAGAAAAAAAGAAAGAAAAAAGAAAGAAAAAAAAGAAAGAAAAAGAAAAAAAAAAGAAAAAAGAAAAAAGAAAGAAAAAAAAGAAAAAAGAAAAAAAAGAAAGAAAAAGAAAAAAAAGAAAGAAAAAAAAAGTCCGCAACCCCCATCTGTCTGTTATAGTTTAATGAAAAGGTAACAGAAAACATTCAGTACAGAGATTTCACCGCCTCGATCTCTCGCATCACTCTCTGGGCGAAGACCAGGAAGACGACTTCGATGGCGGTCAGCAAGATATAAACCGCCGCAATATCCCAGATCCTGCTGCCAATCCAGAGGACCAGCTGAGGAATGCAGCCACCAAGATAGACGAGGCTGCTGGCCGCAACTTCTCCCATCGCCAGAGCACCGAAACCGCACTGAGAGTTGGGGACCGTGCCATTCTGCAGGGGGTCGATGCAGCAGGAGTACGGAACGCCGCAAGAGTTCACCCCAGGGGACGAGCAGTTAAAATATCTGAAATTAAAAAAAATTAAAATACTCTGGGAGGGAAAAAAAATAAAATATTATTATATATCAGGTGTCCCCACCAGAGTGCCCCCATCAGAGTGCCCCCTTGCATCAAATGTCCCCACCAGAGTGCCCACTTGCATCAGGTGTCCCCATCAGAGTGCCCACTTACATCAGATGTCCCCACCAGAGTGCCCCCTTACATCAGATTTCCCCACCAGAGTGCCCCCTTACATCAGGTGTCCCCATCAGAATGCCCCCATCAGAGTGCCCCCTTGCATCAAATGTCCCCACCAGAGTGCCCCCCTTACATCAGATGTCCCCATCATCAACTAATGGGGTAACTGAAAATATGTAAAGGAGCATTTTGGTGGGGATGTTTGATGCAAGGGGGCACACTGGTGGGGACACCTGATGCAAGGGGGCACTCTGATGGGGACACCTGATGTAAGGGGGCACTCTGGTGGGGACACCTGATGCAAGGGGGCACGCTGGTGGGGACACCTGATGCAAGGGGGCACGCTGGTGGGGACACCTGATGCAAGGGGGCACGCTGGTGGGGACACAGTGCCCCCTACATTAGGTGTCCCCATCAGAGCTCCCCTTACATCAGGTATCCCCAATCACAGTGATCCCTTACATGGGTCTTTCCAATCATAGTGCCCCCTTACATCAATTGCCCCAATAAGGCTGGCCCATGGATGAGTGGATGTGCTATCAGAGACCTGGGGGGCTCCACGCCAATCCCAGCACCCTCCTAGATCTGGCCCTGGCCTGCAGGCTGAACTGAATTCCACCGTTTGTACATCATCAGCTCCATCTGGGGGCCAAAACTCTGTCTAGTTTTATGAAATGGGTTATACATAGACCCCCTAAAGTCCACCTTTGGAACCATACTACAGGGGTACATCCATTTCAAGGGTGTAACAAAATATGGTCACATTGCCTACCCCACCCCCCCACCACACACACCCTCAAACCCCCCCTTTAACCCCCCCACCACACACACACCCTCAAACCCCCCCTTTAACCCCCCCACCACACACACACCCTCAAACCCCCCCTCCCCCCACAGACACCCTCACAACTTTGATTTTGGAAGGCCCTGCTTGAGGTGATTGTAGCCGTATTGGTGCATTTGACAGAAACACTTGAGTACTGCTTGGACCCTGAAGAAGGGGACTCTCCCCGACAGCTTGTCCTCAAAATTGTATGTTAGTGCAAATAACAAAAAGTATCACGTCAGAACTCAATTGTTCCTTGGAAAGCCCTGGAATTTGAACCCATCATTAATAGGCCAGCTATGGCAGCTGTAAGGACTGGGCAGTGGGACAAGGGATGGACAGGAGGGGCAGCTGCCCCCGGCCCAGTGAACTCCTGTGAGGGAGGGGTGAGTTCACGCCCCTGTAGCATTTTAGGTCTAAATTGCAGGAAGGGATGGGGAGCTGTGCGGGGGCCATGTGAGATGGGGAAACAGCTCTCATTGTTTGAACACTGGTTGTGTGCAGTAAATTATTTTGTGGAGTAAATTAAATGTTCGGGACTGACATTCTGCGGTTTAGCCACAAGATGCCACCATTTTCCTAACACAGCATTAGACTGCATAGATATTTCTATATTCATGAAGAGGCGGAGTTTTCACACAGGGTTTAGGAGGACAGGAAGGAGAGAGACTGCAGCCGTGTTTAGAAGATGGTGAATGCAGGAGCCGTGTGAGCAGAGAATCTGATGGCATCCAGGTGTGAGAACATCCCTCAGTAACCAGAGCTGCAGCTGGGTGAAGCTTATCGCGTCCAAGACCCTGATTCTGTTCAGAGAAAGGAAGATTGCTGCCAGGAATGCTGATGAGAGCAGAGGAACAAAGCAACATACACTGCGATACCGCATGCTTGTTGGAGGGACATTTCTGTTCAGAGTCACCAGCGGAGGCAAAGCAGACCCGGGTTGGTATGATTGTGCACGCACCTCATTTCAGTGTTGGCACCTAGAGACTGAGTCCAGGCCTATAGTTAGTTAGTTAGGGTCTCTGTTTGTGTCAGGCCACAAGTGTTATTACCAGGGGCGGACTGACAACTCATGGGGCCCCTGGGCAATAGGGGATCATGGGACCCCAAACTCAAAAAAGCCTATGAATACTGTAGATTTGTGTAAGATTGTAAGCTGTTGTGCTGCACCGCAGGCTAGCCCATACCGGACCCCCATACACTGATTCCTGCTCTGTAGGGTAATAACGGGTATGGCAGCTTAGTTGTGCCCCCCAGTAGGTAAATTACTGCACTTTCTACCTTCATCCATCAGAGGGCGCCGTGCTGTGCAGCACAAGGGTCTCAGCCAGGCTGGGTGTATGTAAATTTATTGTATATTCCAGCATTTGTGGTTGTGTTTATTTGCCACATCTAAGTAAAATTCTGTTGTGGCGAAAGCTGGTGTTGGGGTTGTTTCCTCATTCGTGACTTCACTGTATCCTGGGGAGCCCACCCCGGTACACGGCTTACAGCCACAATGAGGGGTGGAGGGGGACTGGATTTGTGGTAGGAGGGGGGATTTGACCGAGCAGTTTGACAAGGTGATTTGTGCTAGGAGGGGGGAGGAGTTAGAATTTGTGCTAGGAGGGGGGAGTTGCAGGGCTTGGGGGGGGGGGACTTTATTATCTTCACCCCAAGTGCTTGATGACCTTGTCCCAGGATTGGCAGCTGAACCCTCAAAGTGGCATTGACACTTACAGATTGACCGACCAGTCTTGGTAGGACTGCCCCCCGCAGCACTCCATAGCCAGCTGAACCTCATCCAGTATAAACCTCAAGTCGGCATCGTCTTGGTATCGGCTCATGGCGACCAGCATGGTGCTCCTCAAGGAATCCTGGATCTGCTGCTGAAAACAAAGGACCACGATGGCCACCAAGCTCTGCGCGGTTATCAGAATCATTATCCCAACAAAGAAGGTCTTCAGAAGACAAGTGTTCTCCCTGACAAACCCGACACACCCTGAAAACGATAAGGCGCACGTCACCAGGCCTACCAGAACGAACACCAGCATAGGGTCGGTTCCCAGGTATCCGATCTGTTCGCCCATTAAGGACTGCTTGGCAGCGAGGCCCCAGAAGCCGACACACAGGATGGCCAATCCCAAGGTGAAGATGGCAGAGTTGACGCAGAACATGAAGTATTTGATGAACGGGACGAACGGGTCGGGGCGGTAGGTGCAGAGTAGAAATCGTTCTTTCCCGGGACTAGGGTGAGCGGTCTCGGCGTTGTCTTCTTCATTACGGGGGTTATGGGTGTAGTACTGGAACCGACGCTTGGTCTTCTGAGAATGTTCTGGATCTTGTTCTCCAACAATGTTCTGTAGAAGGAAACAAATGAGAACCCTGGTCAGTGTTGGTGACACATTTATCTCACCTACGTTTGCTGGCCCACCAAGGCCAGATATGGATTGGAAGCCCTCTGGTCTCGGAGAGCAACTCTGGTAACTGAAATGTAGCAATCGGGCTGTAAACTCTAAGGCTGCCCAAAGATGTCCCTGTCCATGCAACATGACGTAGGGTCAGCTCCACCTAGCAGAGGGTTCACATGGGACATTACACCAGTCATTCCACCAGTCACATCTTCTCCTGGCCTCCTGTCAATATCCAATGAAGAAACATTCACCTTGAGCCCAGTTTTGATGGGTTTCTATCGTGAGAAATACTTAGGCGGCCAGCAATAGTAGCCAACATGGACCCCTCATGGAAAGGGATGGAAATGTACATATAGTCAAGAAAAAAAAAAACTGTGTGTGGATGGGGAGTGGTATTCCAAGGAGAGGAGTCTGCCCATCCTGGTGCTGGGACTTCGAAGTGACCCTGTGTCCCTATTATGCAGATTCCCCGTCTGCCCCCTCAGGGAGATTCCCCATCTGTGTCCCCCATTACGGAGATTCCCCCTCTGTGTCCCCCTTACGGAGATTCCCCCTCTGTGCCCCTCTTACGGAGATTCCCCCTCTCTATTTGTTCTGTTTACGGTTATTGAAAGTGAAAGAAGATCCCACATTTTGGGTTGTCCCCAGAGAAGTAATAGTGGGGATATCTTCCTATGGGGACACTAGTTCTAATGACAATCAAGGATTCACAAAATCTGCCAGGATTTCCTAGAAGAGAAAAGCTCTCCCCTGGAGATCGGGGGCTGCCGCCCGGCCTCTCCCCCCGTACATCGGGGGCTGCCGCCCGGCCCCTCCCCCGGACATCGGGGGCTGCCGCCCGGCCCCTCCACCCGGAGATCGGGGGCTGCTGCCCGGCCCCTCCGCCGGAGATCGGGGGCTGCCACCCGGCCTCTCCCCCCGGAGATCGGGGGCTACCACCCGGCCCCTCCCCCGGAGATCGGGGGCTGCCACCCGGCCTCTCCCCCGGAGATCGGGGGCTGCCACCCAGCCTCTCCCCCGGAGATCGGGGGCTGCCGCCCGGCCCCTATACCGGAGATCGGGGGCTGCCGCCCGGCCCCTGTACCGGAGATTGGGGGCTGCCGCCCGGCCCCCCCCCCCGGAGATCGGGGGCTGCCGCCCGGCCCCTCCCCCGGACATCGGGGGCTGCCGCCCGGCCCCTATACCGGAGACCGGGGGCTGCCGTCCGGCCCCTGTACCGGAGACCGGGGGCTGCCGCCCGGCCCCTGTACCGGAGACCGGGGGCTGCCGCCCGGCCTCTCCCCCTGGAGATCAGGGGCAGCCCAGCCTCTGCCCTGGAGATTGGGGGCAGCCCGGCCTCTCCCCTGGAGATCTCCAACCTTTTCATCCTCCTGGGCCACACTGGAAGAAGCGGACCTGTCTTGGGCACATAAAATACACCAACAATAAGGAGAACTGATGAGTAGAAAACGTTGGGTGGATGGCAAGTTCCCGATCACCAATATACAGCCCCGGCCAAACGTTTTGAGGAGGACACAAATATGAATTTTCCCAAAGACAATGATTTTCCCCCAGTCCTCAGCAGTCCAATCCCTGGACCTTTTGCAGAATATCAGTTGGTCTCGGATGTTTTTCCTGGACAAAAGTGACTTCTTTGCTGCCCTTCCTGACACCAGGCCATCCTCCAAAAGTCTTCTTTCCTCACTGTGCATGCCGATGCATCACACCTGCCTGCTGCCACTCCTGAGCAAGCTCCTCACTGGTGGAGCCCCAATCCCGCAGCTGAATCAACTTTAGGAGACGGTCCTGGCGCTTGCTGGACTTTCCTGGCCACCCTGAAGCCTTCTTCACAATTGAACCTCTCTCTTTGGAGTTCTCGATGATCCGATAAATGGTTGATTTAGGTGCAATCTGAGTAGCAGCAATATCCTGGCCTGTGAATCCCTTTTTGGGCAAAGCAATGATGACGGCACATGTTTCCTTGCAGGTAACCATGGTTAACAGAGGAAGAACAATGATTTCAAGCACCACCCCCTTGTTATAGCTTCCAGTCTGTTATTCTAACTCAATCAGCGTGATAGACTCCTCGTTTTTTATGTTTTTGATAAATGAAACCAACAATATCTGGTTGGGTGGATGGAGGAGAACATTTCAGTGAATTCTTAGGGTGCCCATCAGATATTTTGGCTCTAATTTTGCCTTTCATGTTCTTCATCCTGGAAAATAGCTGCTGACAAATCTCGGTGCTGAAAACTGATGACATGAATGATTGTGAAGAGCGGGAGAAGAGAAAACGTATAAAAGCCAGAAAGGAGACGCACTTCTTCCTTCGGCCGCACGTGTTCACCAGGTGTAAACGCATTTAAAAAAAAAAAATAAATAAATAAAACAACATCTTTAGGTGAGTTCACGATTTTGTTTTTGGCCGCATTCAAAGCCGTCTTGGGTCTCATGTGGCCCTCGGGCCGTTGCTTGGACAAGACTTCTCTACAGGACAGGAAGTGAAGGGAAATCTCCCGATGCAGCACAGTCAAAAAAACAACAAAGATTTCATCTACCCATCCAAAATGTACAAAATAAAGCTTTCGATACACTTCAAAAAATACATTGTAGGGACAGTCACCCTGGATCCGGATACATTGTAGGGACAGTCACCCTGGATCCGGATACATTGTAGGGACAGTCACCCTGGATCCGGATACATTGTAGGGACAGTCACCCTGGATCCGGATACATTGTAGGGACAGTCACCCTGGATCCGGATACATTGTAGGGACAGTCACCCTGGATCCGGATACATTGTAGGGACAGTCACCCTGGATCCGGATACATTGTAGGAACAGTCACCCTGGATCCGGATACATTGTAGGGACAGTCACCCTGGATCCGGATACATTGTAGGGACAGTCGCCCTGGATCCGGATACATTGTAGGGACAGTCGCCCTGGATCCGGATACATTGTAGCGACAGTCACCCTGGATCCGGATACATTGTAGGGACAGTCACCCTGGATCCGGATACATTGTAGGGACAGTCACCTGGATCCGGATACATTGTAGGGACAGTCACCCTGGATCTGGATACATTGTAGCGACAGTCACCCTGGATCTGGATACATTGTAGGGACAGTCACCCTGGATCCGGATACATTGTAGGGACAGTCACCCTGGATCCGGATACATTGTAGGGACAGTCACCTTGATCGGGATACATTGTAGGGACATTCACTCTGGATCCGGATACATTGTAGGGACAGTCACCTTGATCGGGATACATTGTAGGGACAGTCACCCTGGATCGGGATACATTGTAGGGACAGTCACCTGGATCGGGATACATTGTAGGGACAGTCACCCTGGATCCGGATACATTGTAGGGACAGTCACCTGGATCGGGATACATTGTAGCAACAGTCACCCTGGATCCGGATACATTGTAGGGACAGTTACCCTGGATCCAGGTACATTGTAGGGACAGTCACCCTGGATCCGGATACATTGTAGGGACAGTCACCCTGGATCGGGATACATTGTAGGGACAGTCACCCTGGATCCGGATACATTGTAGGGACAGTTACCTGGATCCGGATACATTGTAGGGACAGTCACCCTGGATCGAGATACATTGTAGGGACAGTCACCCTGGATCCGCATACATTGTAGGGACAGTCACCCTGGATCCGGATACATTGTAGGGACAGTCACCCTGGATCCGGATACATTGTAGGGACAGTCACCCTGGATCCGGATACATTGTAGGGACAGTCACCCTGGATCCGGATACATTGTAGGGACAGTCACCCTGGATCCGGATACATTGTAGGGACAGTCACCCTGGATCCGGATACATTGTAGGGACAGTCACCCTGGATCCGGATACATTGTAGGGACAGTCACCCTGGATCCGGATACATTGTAGGAACAGTCACCCTGGATCCGGATACATTGTAGGGACAGTCACCCTGGATCCGGATACATTGTAGGGACAGTCGCCCTGGATCCGGATACATTGTAGGGACAGTCGCCCTGGATCCGGATACATTGTAGCGACAGTCACCCTGGATCCGGATACATTGTAGGGACAGTCACCCTGGATCCGGATACATTGTAGGGACAGTCACCTGGATCCGGATACATTGTAGGGACAGTCACCCTGGATCTGGATACATTGTAGCGACAGTCACCCTGGATCTGGATACATTGTAGGGACAGTCACCCTGGATCCGGATACATTGTAGGGACAGTCACCCTGGATCCGGATACATTGTAGGGACAGTCACCTTGATCGGGATACATTGTAGGGACATTCACTCTGGATCCGGATACATTGTAGGGACAGTCACCTTGATCGGATACATTGTAGGGACAGTCACCCTGGATCGGGATACATTGTAGGGACAGTCACCTGGATCGGGATACATTGTAGGGACAGTCACCCTGGATCCGGATACATTGTAGGGACAGTCACCTGGATCGGGATACATTGTAGCAACAGTCACCCTGGATCCGGATACATTGTAGGGACAGTTACCCTGGATCCAGGTACATTGTAGGGACAGTCACCCTGGATCCGGATACATTGTAGGGACAGTCACCCTGGATCCGGATACATTGTAGGGACAGTTACCTGGATCGGGATACATTGTAGGGACAGTCACCTGGATCCGGATACATTGTAGGGACAGTTACCTGGATCGGGATACATTGTAGGGACAGTCACCCTGGATCCGGATACATTGTAGGGACAGTTACCTGGATCGGGATACATTGTAGGGACAGTCACCCTGGATCGAGATACATTGTAGGGACAGTCACCCTGGATCCGCATACATTGTAGGGACAGTCACCCTGGATCCGGATACATTGTAGGGACAGTCACCCTGGATCCGGATACATTGTAGGGACAGTCACCCTGGATCCGCATACATTGTAGGGACAGTCACCCTGGATCCGGATACATTGTAGGGACAGTCACCCTGGATCCGGATACATTGTAGGGACAGTCACCCTGGATCCGGATACATTGTAGCGACAGTCGCCCTGGATCCGGATACATTGTAGCGACAGTCACCCTGGATCCGGATACATTGTAGGGACAGTCACCCTGGATCCTGATACATTGTAGGGACAGTCACCTGGATCCGGATACATTGTAGGGACAGTCACCCTGGATCCGGATACATTGTAGGGACAGTCACCCTGGATCCGGATACATTGTAGGGACAGTCACCTTGATCGGGATACATTGTAGGGACAGTCACCCTGGATCCGGATACATTGTAGGGACAGTCACCCTGGATCCGGATACATTGTAGGGACAGTCACCCTGGATCAGGATACATTGTAGGGACAGTCACCCTGGATCCGGATACATTGTAGGGACAGTCACCCTGGATCGGGATACATTGTAGGGACAGTCACCCTGGATCTGGATACATTGTAGGGACAGTCACCCTGGATCGAGATACATTGTAGGGACAGTCACCCTGGATCCGGATACATTGTAGCGACAGTCGCCCTGGATCCGGATACATTGTAGCGACAGTCACCCTGGATCCGGATACCTTGTAGGGACAGTCACCCTGGATCCGGATACCTTGTAGCGACAGTCACCCTGGATCCGGATACATTGTAGGGACAGTCACCCTGGATCCGGATACATTGTAGGGACAGTCACCCTGGATCGGGATACATTTTAGGGACAGTCACCCTGGATCGGGATACATTGTAGGGACAGTCACCCTGGATCGGGATACATTGTAGGGACAGTCACCCTGGATCGGGATACATTGTAGGGACAGTCACCCTGGATCGGGATACATTGTAGGGACAGTCACCCTGGATCGGGATACATTGTAGGGACAGTCACCCTGGATCGGGATACATTGTAGGGACAGTCACCCTGGATCGGGATACATTGTAGGGACAGTCACCCTGGATCGGGATACATTGTAGGGACAGTTACCTGGATCGGGATACATTGTAGGGACAGTCACCCTGGATCTGGATACATTGTAGGGACAGTCACCCTGGATCGAGATACATTGTAGGGACAGTCACCCTGGATCCGGATACATTGTAGCGACAGTCGCCCTGGATCCGGATACATTGTAGCGACAGTCGCCCTGGATCCGGATACATTGTAGGGACAGTCACCTGGATCCGGATACATTGTAGCGACAGTCACCCTGGATCCGGATACATTGTAGCGACAGTCGCCCTGGATCCGGATACATTGTAGCGACAGTCACCCTGGATCCAGATACATTGTAGGGACAGTCACCCTGGATCCGGATACATTGTAGGGACAGTCGCCCTGGATCCGGATACATTGTAGGGACAGTCACCCTGGATCCGGATACATTGTAGGGACAGTCACCCTGGATCCGGATACATTGTAGGGACAGTCACCCTGGATCCGGATACATTGTAGGGACAGTCACCC
>NW_028321476.1:0-40607 GCF_062004578.1 Staurois parvus
GGAAGAGAGAGACTGTCCTGAAAAAACAGGCCTCCTGGAGAAAGACTGCTCTGGCAGAAGAGACCACCCTGAAGAGTCAGAAAGGCCTGGAGGAAGAAAGACTGGCCTGAGGAAGAGAGATGGCCTTAGAGAAAGAGAGAACACCTTGGAGAAAGAGAGACCACCTTGGAGGAAGAGAGACCACCTGTGAGGAAGAGACATTGCCTGGACAAAGAGAAACCTCTCAAGAGGAAGAGGGGCCACCAGAGGGAACAGAGTGCACCAAATGTCACCAGATCCCACAGAAGCTGCATGGCCTGTGCCAGGGAAATCATTTATCAGTTTGGCACAATGGAGGTGTGCAGTGTTCTGCAAAGAGGGTGAGGAGGCGGGATCTCGGTTTCTGTCCACCAATCATAGTTTTATGGGGCCCATTGTGGTTTATTGATGAAAATAAAGAGTACAGTATACAGGACACCCAAAGCTGCACTTAGATCATTTAGACACTAAGGGGCAGCAGAGCTCTTCTGGTGGAAGAAAAGTGGATCTAAACTCCAGAGCAGTGTGTTGTCACCCGGGGTTCCTCCAGAGGTTGTAGGGGTTCCCCGAGCAATGAGCATCTTCTGGCCCTCAGATATGGTCCCCCTGACACCACTGATATGTTTAGCTATCTGTAAGGAGCATTCTTCCCCCTGGCCATCACACTGGTGTATGAGGAGTCATAGACATGGTCATTGTTAGCCGGGGTTCCCTGAGACGGGAGGTTATTTCAAGGGTGGCTCCATGTTGGAAAGGTTGAGAAAGGCCGCTCCAGAGTTGGATGTAGTGTCAGGCAATGTACCCCCCAGGAGATGGGTGTCATCTGAAGTGGCTGTGTCCCCCGCAGGATGAATGAAAGAAATCTATTAGTGTTTGGCCGGCTTAGATAGAAAAAAGAACATCTTACAAGAGCAACAATGGAGCTGAAGTGTATTTCATGACTGGTCATGTGACCAGATCTGCGATGTACAATACAATGTAGGAGCCATAGGATCATGTACAGAGCCCCCTGGGTGGATACAATGTACACTATAGTGCCCCAAGTATCGGGCCGCCGGCCTTTCCACACACATGACCTGTAATGGCCCCCCAGTCTTAGTCCGTAGGGTTCAATATTGAGTTGGCCCCGCCCTTTCCACACACATGACCTGTAATGGCCCCCCAGTCTTAGGCCGTAGGGTTCAATATTGAGTTGGCCCCGCCCTTTCCACACACATGACCTGTAATGGCCCCCCAGTCTTAGTCCTTAGGGTTCAATATTGAGTTGGCCCCGCCCTTTCCACACACATGACCTGTAATGTCCTTCCAGTCTTAGTCCGTAGGGTTCAATATTGAGTTGGCCCCGCCCTTCCCACACATGACCTTTAATGGCCCCCCAGTGTTAGTCCGTAGGGTCCAATATTGAGTTGGCCCCGCCCTTTCCACGCACATGACCTTTAATGGCCCCCCAGTGTTAGTCCGTAGGGTTCAATATTGAGTTGGTCTGCCCTTCCACGCACATGACCTTTAATGGCCCCCCAGTCTTAGTCCGTAGGGTTCAATATTGAGTTGGCCCCGCCCTTTCCACACACATGACCTTTAATGGCCTCCCAGTCTTAGTCCGTAGGGTTCAATATTGAGTTGGCCCCGCCCTTTCCACACACATGACCTTTAATGGCCCCCCAGTCTTAGTCCTTAGGGTTCAGTATTGAGTTGGCCCCAGCCTTTCCACACACATGACCTGTAATGGCCCCCCAGTCTTAGTCCTTAGGGTTCAATATTGAGTTGGCCCTGCCCTTTCCACACACATGACCTGTAATGGCCCCCCCAGTCTTAGGCCGTAGGGTTCAATATTGAGTTGGCCCCGCCCTTTCCACACACATGACCTGTAATGGCCCCCCAATCTTAGTCCGTAGGGTTCAATATTGAGTTGGCCCCGCCCTTTCCACACACATGACCTGTAATGTCCTTCCAGTCTTAGTCCGTAGGGTTCAATATTGAGTTGGCCCCGCCCTTCCCACACATGACCTTTAATGGCCCCCCAGTGTTAGTCCGTAGGGTCCAATATTGAGTTGGCCCCGCTCTTTCCACGCACATGACCTTTAATGGCCCCCCAGTGTTAGTCCGTAGGGTTCAATATTGAGTTGGTCTGCCCTTTCCACGCACATGACCTTTAATGGCCCCCCAGTGTTAGTCCATAGGGTCCAATATTGAGTTGGCCCCGCCCTTTCCACGCACATGACCTTTAATGGCCCCCCAGTCTTAGTCCGTAGGGTTCAATATTGAGTTGGCCCCGCTCTTTCCACACACATGACCTTTCATGGCCCCCCAGTCTTAGTCCGTAGGGTTCAATATTGAGTTGGCCCCGCCCTTTCCACGCACATGACCTTTAATGGCCCCCCCAGTCTTAGTACGTAGGGTTCAATATTGAGTTGGCCCCGCCCTTTCCACGCACATGACCTTTAATGGCCCCCCCAACCTTAGTCCGTAGGGTTCAATATTGAGTTGGCCCCGCCCTTTGCCTCTTCTGGGAAGGCCGTCCACAAGGTTTAGGAGGGTGTCTATGGGAAGGTTGGACCATTCTTCCAGAAGCACATTTGTCAGGTCAGGCACTGATGTCGGGGGAGGAGGCACTGATGTCGGGGGAGGGGGCCTGGCTCGCAGTCTCCGCTCTAATTCATCCCAAAGGTGTTCTATGGGGTTGAGGGTCAGGACTCTGTGCAGGACAGTCAAGTTCCTCCACCCCAAACTGGCTCCTCCATGTCTTTATGGACCTTGCTTTGTGCACTGGGGGGCAGTCATGTTGGAACAGGAAGGGGCCATCCCCAAACTCCTCCCACAAAGTTGGGAGCATGAAATTGTCCAAAATGTCACCTTAAGAGTTCCCTTCACTGGAACTAGGGGGCCAAGCCCAACACCTGAAATACACCCCCACACCATAATCCCCCCTCCACCAAACTTTACACTTGACACAATGCAGTCAGGCAAGTACCGTTCTCCTGGCAACCGCCAAACCCAGACACGTCCATCAGATTGGCAGACAGGGAAATGTGATTGGTCCCTCCAGAGAACACGTCTCCTCTGCTCTAGAGTCCAGTGGCGGCGTGCTTTACACCACGGCATCCGACGCTTTGCATTGCACTTGGTGATGGAAGGCTTGGATGCAGCTGCTCGGCCATGGAAACCCATTCCATGAAGCTCTCTATGCACTGTTGTTGGGCTCATCTGAAGGCCACACCAAGTTTGGAGGTCTTTAGCTATTGACTCTGCAGACAGTTGGCGACTTCTGCGCATTGTGTGCTTCAGCATGCACTGACCCCGCCCTGTCATGTGACGTGGCCTACCACTTGGTGGCTGAGTGGCTGTTGTTCCCAGTGGCTTCCACTTTGTTATAATCCCACTAACATTTGAGCGTGGAATATTTAGTAGCCAGGAAATGTCACGGATGGACTTATTGCCCAGGTGGCCACCTATCACGGGACCACGCTTGGAGTCACTGAGCTCCTGAGAGCGACCCATTCTTTCACCAATGTTTGTAGAAGCCGTCTGCATGCCTAGGGGCTTGATTGTATACACCTGTGTCCATGGAGGGGATTGGAGCACCTGAATCACATGATATGGAGGGGATTGGAACACCTGAATCACATGATTTGGAGGGGATTGGAGCACCTGAATCACATGATTGGGAGGGGATTGGAGCACCTGAATCACATGATATGGAGGGGATTGGAACACCTGAATCACATGATTGGGAGGGGATTGGAACACCTGAATCACATGATTGGGAGGGGATTGGAACACCTGAATCACATGATTGGGAGGGGATTGGAACACCTGAATCACATGATTGGGAGGGGATTGGAACACCTGAATCACATGATATGGAGGGGATTGGAACACCTGAATCACATGAAATGGAGGGGATTGGAACACCTGAATCACATGATATGGAGGTGATTGGAACACCTGAATCACATGATATGGAGGGGATTGGAGCACCTGAATCACATGATATGGAGGGGATTGGAACAGCTGAATCACATGATATGGAGGTGATTGGAACACCTGAATCACATGATATGGAGGGGATTGGAGCACCTGAATCACATGATATGGAGGGGATTGGAACACCTGAATCACATGATATGTAGGGGATTGGAGCACCTGAATCACATGATATGGAGGGGAATGGAACACCTGAATCACATGATATGGAGGGGATTGGAACACCTGAATCACATGAAATGGAGGGGATTGGAACACCTGAATCACATGATATGGAGGTGATTGGAACACCTGAATCATATGATATGGAGGGGATTGGAGCACCTGAATCACATGATATGGAGGGGATTGGAACACCTGAATCACATGATATGGAGATGATTGGAACACCTGAATCACATGATATGGAGGGGATTGGAGCACCTGAATCACATGATATGGAGGGGATTGGAACACCTGAATCACATGATATGGAGGGGACTGGAACACCTGAGTCAAATGAAATGGAAAGGATTGGAACACCTGAATCACATGAAATGGAAAGGATTGGAACACCTGAGTCACATGATTGGGAGGGCGGGGACAATACTTTGGGCAATATAGTGTTTAATGTATAGGGTGGATACAATGTAACATATAGGCACATTGTGAGATGAGATGTATAGTGCACTGTCAGCCTCTAGTGTAGGAAGAGGGGTATGTGGCACTGTCTCTGTCTGTCTCTATAGATGATGAAAGGGACTCTATCACAGTCTCTTCCATGGACGGTCTCTGTCGGTCTCTATACTCGCTCTCTGTCTCCATCGCAGTCTCTTCCATGGACGGTCTCTGTCGGTCTCTATACTCGCTCTCTGTCTCCATCGCAGTCTCTTCCATGGACGGTCTCTGTCGGACTCTATACTCGCTCTCTGGCTCCATCGCAGTCTCTTCCATGGACGGTCTCTGTCGGTCTCTATACTTGCTCTCTGGCTCCATTGCTGTCTCTTCCATGGACGGTCTCTGTCGGTCTCTATACTCGCTCTCTGGCTCCATCGCTGTCTCTTCCATGGACAGTCTCTGTCGGTCTCTATACTTGCTCTCTGGCTCCATCGCTGTCTCTTCCATGGACGGTCTCTGTCGGTCTCTATACTTGCTCTCTGGCTCCATTGCTGTCTCTTCCATGGACGGTCTCTGTCGGTCTCTATACTCGCTCTCTGGCTCCATCGCTGTCTCTTCCATGGACGGTCTCTGTCGGTCTCTATACTCGCTCTCTGGCTCCATCGCTGTCTCTTCCATGGACGGTCTCTGTCGGTCTCTATACTCGCTCTCTGTCTCCATCGCAGTCTCTTCCATGGACGGTCTTTGTCGGTCTCTATACTTGCTCTCTGTCTCCATCGCAGTCTCTTCCATGGACGGTCTCTGTCGGTTTCTATACTCGCTCTCTGTCTCCATCGCAGTCTCTTCCATGGACGGTCTCTGTCGGTTTCTATACTCGCTCTCTGTCTCCATCGCAGTCTCTTCCATGGACGGTCTCTGTCGGTTTCTATACTCGCTCTCTGGCTCCATCGCTGTCTCTTCCATGGACGGTCTCTGTGACTCACGTGTCGTGTCTCTTGCGCAGGCAGTGATGGATGTGTACTGTACGCAGCCCACGTGGAGTCATTATGTTCAGTATACATGACATGATAATTACACATCATATATTCTGCATTCAGTCTGATTGGCAGCACTTACCGCGTTCCCAGCGCTGCCGCTTACCATACACCAGATGGTGGGCGGGGAAGGGACTTGGTGTACAGGTAACCCACGGGGGGGGGGGGGGAGTCCAGATGAGTTCAGGTGTCTGCATTGTATGGAGGGGCCCCATAGAACCCCAGCAGATATAAATGACACCAATAACACATATTCATGTACTAGCAGCACCTTTGCCTCTCTAGTAGTAGTCAGTCTACCAGAGAGACCATCTATAGACTGACTACTACCAGAGAGAGACCATCTATAGACTGACTACTACCAGAGAGACCATCTATAGACTGACTACTACCAGAGAGAGACCATCTATAGACTGACTACTACCAGAGAGAGACCATCTATAGACTGACTACTACCAGAGAGACCATCTATAGACTGACTACTACCAGAGAGACCATCTATAGACTGACTACTACCAGAGAGACCATCTATAGACTGACTACTACCAGAGAGACCATCTATAGACTGACTACTACCAGAGAGACCATCTATAGACTGACTACTACCAGAGAGACCATCTATAGACTGACTACTACCAGAGAGAGACCATCTATAGACTGACTACTACCAGAGAGGCCATCTATAGACTGACTACTACCAGAGAGAGACCATCTATAGACTGACTACTACCAGAGAGGCCATCTATAGACTGACTACTACCAGAGAGACCATCTATAGACTGACTACTACCAGAGAGAGACCATCTATAGACTGACTACTACCAGAGAGACCATCTATAGACTGACTACTACCAGAGAGGCCATCTATAGACTGACTACTACCAGAGAGACCATCTATAGACTGACTACTACCAGAGAGAGACCATCTATAGACTGACTACTACCAGAGAGAGACCATCTATAGACTGACTACTACCAGAGAGACCATCTATAGACTGACTACTACCAGAGAGACCATCTATAGACTGACTACTACCAGAGAGACCATCTATAGACTGACTACTACCAGAGAGACCATCTATAGACTGACTACTACCAGAGAGAGACCATCTATAGACTGACTACTACCAGAGAGACCATCTATAGACTGACTACTACCAGAGAGAGACCATCTATAGACTGACTACTACCAGAGAGACCATCCATAGACTGACTACTACCGGAGAGACCATCTATAGACTGACTACTACCAGAGAGACCATCTATAGACTGACTACTACCAGAGAGACCATCTATAGACTGACTACTACCAGAGAGAGACCATCTATAGACTGACTACTACCAGAGAGACCATCTATAGACTGACTACTACCAGAGAGACCATCTATAGACTGACTACTACCAGAGAGACCATCTATAGACTGACTACTACCAGAGAGACCATCTATAGACTGACTACTACCAGAGAGACCATCTATAGACTGACTACTACCAGAGAGAGACCATCTATAGACTGACTACTACCAGAGAGAGACCATCTATAGACTGACTACTACCAGAGAGACCATCTATAGACTGACTACTACCAGAGAGACCATCTATAGACTGACTACTACCAGAGAGACCATCTATAGACTGACTACTACCAGAGAGAGACCATCTATAGACTGACTACTACCAGAGAGACCATCTATAGACTGACTACTACCAGAGAGAGACCATCTATAGACTGACTACTACCAGAGAGACCATCTATAGACTGACTACTACCAGAGAGACCATCTATAGACTGACTACTACCAGAGAGACCATCTATAGACTGACTACTACCAGAGAGACCATCTACAGACTGACTACTACCAGAGAGAGACCATCTATAGACTGACTACTACCAGAGAGACCATCTATAGACTGACTACTACCAGAGAGACCATCTATAGACTGACTACTACCAGAGAGAGACCATCTATAGACTGACTACTACCAGAGAGACCATCTATAGACTGACTACTACCAGAGAGAGACCATCTATAGACTGACTACTACCAGAGAGACCATCTATAGACTGACTACTACCAGAGAGACCATCTATAGACTGACTACTACCAGAGAGACCATCTATAGACTGACTACTACCAGAGAGACCATCTATAGACTGACTACTACCAGAGAGAGACCATCTATAGACTGACTACTACCAGAGAGACCATCTATAGACTGACTACTACCAGAGAGACCATCTATAGACTGACTACTACCAGAGAGACCATCTATAGACTGACTACTACCAGAGAGACCATCTATAGACTGACTACTACCAGAGAGACCATCTATAGACTGACTACTACCAGAGAGACCATCTATAGACTGACTACTACCAGAGAGAGACCATCTATAGACTGACTACTACCAGAGAGACCATCTATAGACTGACTACTACCAGAGAGACCATCTATAGACTGACTACTACCAGAGAGACCATCTATAGACTGACTACTACCAGAGAGACCATCTATAGACTGACTACTACCAGAGAGACCATCTATAGACTGACTACTACCAGAGAGAGACCATCTATAGACTGACTACTACCAGAGAGACCATCTATAGACTGACTACTACCAGAGAGACCATCTATAGACTGACTACTACCAGAGAGGCCATCTATAGACTGACTACTACCAGAGAGACCATCTATAGACTGACTACTACCAGAGAGAGGCCATCTATAGACTGACTACTACCAGAGAGAGACCATCTATAGACTGACTACTACCAGAGAGACCATCTATAGACTGACTACTACCAGAGAGGCCATCTATAGACTGACTACTACCAGAGAGGCCATCTATAGACTGACTACTACCAGAGAGAGACCATCTATAGACTGACTACTACCAGAGAGGCCATCTATAGACTGACTACTACCAGAGAGACCATCTATAGACTGACTACTACCAGAGAGACCATCTATAGACTGACTACTACCAGAGAGGCCATCTATAGACTGACTACTACCAGAGAGACCATCTATAGACTGACTACTACCAGAGAGAGACCATCTATAGGCTGACTACTACCAGAGAGACCATCTATAGACTGACTACTACCAGAGAGAGACCATCTATAGACTGACTACTACCAGAGAGACCATCTATAGACTGACTACTACCAGAGAGACCATCTATAGACTGACTACTACCAGAGAGACCATCTATAGACTGACTACTACCAGAGAGACCATCTATAGACTGACTACTACCAGAGAGACCATCTATAGACTGACTACTACCAGAGAGACCATCTATAGACTGACTACTACCAGAGAGACCATCTATAGACTGACTACTACCAGAGAGACCATCTATAGACTGACTACTACCAGAGAGACCATCTATAGACTGACTACTACCAGAGAGAGACCATCTATAGACTGACTACTACCAGAGAGAGACCATCTATAGACTGACTACTACCAGAGAGACCATCTATAGACTGACTACTACCAGAGAGACCATCTATAGACTGACTACTACCAGAGAGACCATCTATAGACTGACTGCTACCAGAGAGACCATCTATAGACTGACTACTACCAGAGAGACCATCTATAGACTGACTACTACCAGAGAGAGACCATCTATAGACTGACTACTACCAGAGAGGCCATCTATAGACTGACTACTACCAGAGAGACCATCTATAGACTGACTACTACCAGAGAGACCATCTATAGACTGACTACTACCAGAGAGACCATCTATAGACTGACTACTACCAGAGAGACCATCTATAGACTGACTACTACCAGAGAGACCATCTATAGACTGACTACTACCAGAGAGACCATCTATAGACTGACTACTACCAGAGAGACCATCTATAGACTGACTACTACCAGAGAGACCATCTATAGACTGACTACTACCAGAGAGGCCATCTATAGACTGACTACTACCAGAGAGAGACCATCTATAGACTGACTACTACCAGAGAGACCATCTATAGACTGACTACTACCAGAGAGGCCATCTATAGACTGACTACTACCAGAGAGGCCATCTATAGACTGACTACTACCAGAGAGGCCATCTATAGACTGACTACTACCAGAGAGAGACCATCTATAGACTGACTACTACCAGAGAGACCATCTATAGACTGACTACTACCAGAGAGAGACCATCTATAGACTGACTACTACCAGAGAGAGACCATCTATAGACTGACTACTACCAGAGAGAGACCATCTATAGACTGACTACTACCAGAGAGAGACCATCTATAGACTGACTACTACCAGAGAGGCCATCTATAGACTGACTACTACCAGAGAGACCATCTATAGACTGACTACTACCAGAGAGAGACCATCTATAGACTGACTACTACCAGAGAGACCATCTATAGACTGACTACTACCAGAGAGACCATCTATAGACTGACTACTACCAGAGAGAGACCATCTATAGACTGACTACTACCAGAGAGGCCATCTATAGACTGACTACTACCAGAGAGATCATCTATAGACTGACTACTACCAGAGAGAGACCATCTATAGACTGACTACTACCAGAGAGACCATCTATAGACTGACTACTACCAGAGAGACCATCTATAGACTGACTACTACCAGAGAGACCATCTATAGACTGACTACTACCAGAGAGACCATCTATAGACTGACTACTACCAGAGAGGCCATCTATAGACTGACTACTACCAGAGAGACCATCTATAGACTGACTACTACCAGAGAGAGACCATCTATAGACTGACTACTACCAGAGAGACCATCTATAGACTGACTACTACCAGAGAGGCCATCTATAGACTGACTACTACCAGAGAGGCCATCTATAGACTGACTACTACCAGAGAGAGACCATCTATAGACTGACTACTACCAGAGAGAGACCATCTATAGACTGACTACTACCAGAGAGAGACCATCTATAGACTGACTACTACCAGAGAGGCCATCTATAGACTGACTACTACCAGAGAGAGACCATCTATAGACTGACTACTACCAGAGAGGCCATCTATAGACTGACTACTACCAGAGAGGCCATCTATAGACTGACTACTACCAGAGAGAGACCATCTATAGACTGACTACTACCAGAGAGAGACCATCTATAGACTGACTACTACCAGAGAGGCCATCTATAGACTGACTACTACCAGAGAGAGACCATCTATAGACTGACTACTACCAGAGAGAGACCATCTATAGACTGACTACTACCAGAGAGACCATCTATAGACTGACTACTACCAGAGAGACCATCTATAGACTGACTACTACCAGAGAGACCATCTATAGACTGACTACTACCAGAGAGACCATCTATAGACTGACTACTACCAGAGAGACCATCTATAGACTGACTACTACCAGAGAGGCCATCTATAGACTGACTACTACCAGAGAGAGGCCATCTATAGACTGACTACTACCAGAGAGAGACCATCTATAGACTGACTACTACCAGAGAGAGGCCATCTATAGACTGACTACTACCAGAGAGAGACCATCTATAGACTGACTACTACCAGAGAGACCATCTATAGACTGACTACTACCAGAGAGACCATCTATAGACTGACTACTACCAGAGAGAGACCATCTATAGACTGACTACTACCAGAGAGACCATCTATAGACTGACTACTACCAGAGAGACCATCTATAGACTGACTACTACCAGAGAGACCATCTATAGACTGACTACTACCAGAGAGGCAAAGGTGCTGCTAGTACATGAATATGTGTTATTGGTGTCATTTATATCTGCTGGGGTTCTATGGGGCCCCTCCATACAATGCAGACACCTGAACTCATCTGGACTCCCCCCCCCCCTCCAGCGTGTCTGATTATGATGGTCCCCTACAGCGTGTCTGACCGTGGCGGTCCCCTCCGGCGTGTCTGACTATGGCGGTCCCCTCCAGCGTGTCTGACTGTGGCAGTCCCCTCCAGCGTGTCTGACTGTGGCGGTCCCCTCCAGCGTGTCTGACCATGGTAGTCCCCTCCAGCGTGTCTGACTGTGGTGGTCCCCTCCAGCGTGTCTGACTGTGGTGGTCCCTTCCAGCGTTTCTGACTATGTCGGTCCCCTCCAGCGTGTCTGATTGTGGTGGTCCCCTCCAGCGTGTCTGAATGTGGTGGTCCCCTCCAGCGTGTCTGACTGTGGTGGTCCCCTCCAGCGTGTCTGACTATGGTGGTCCCTTCCAGCGTGTCTGACTGTGGTGGTCCCCTCCAGCGTGTCTTACTATGGCGGTCCCCTCCAGCGTGTCTTACTGTGGTGGTCCCCTCCAGCGTGTCTGACTGTGGTGGTCCCCTCCAGCGTGTCTGACCATGTCGGTCCCCTCCAGCGTGTCTGACTGTGGTGGTCCCCTCCGGCGTGTCTGACTGTGGTGGTTCCCTCCAGCGTGTCTGACCGTGGTGGTCCCCTCCAGCGTGTCTGACCATGTCGGTCCCCTCCAGCGTGTCTGACTGTGGTGGTCCCCTCCAGCGTGTCTGACCATGTCGGTCCCCTCCAGCGTGTCTTACTGTGGTGGTCCCCTCCAGCGTGTCTGACTGTGGCGGTCCCCTCCAGTGTGGCTGACTGTGGTGGTCCCCTCCAGCGTGTCTGACCATGTCGGTCCCCTCCAGCGTGTCTGACTGTGGTGGTCCCCTCCAGCGTGTCTGACTGTGGTGGTCCCCTCCAGCGTGGCTGACTGTGGTGGTCTCCTCCAGCGTGTCTGACTGTGGCGGTCCCCTCCAGTGTGGCTGACTGTGGTGGTCCCCTCCAGCGTGTCTGACCATGTCGGTCCCCTCCAGCGTGTCTGACCATGTCGTTTTCCTCCAGTGTGGCTGATTGTGGCGGTCCCCTCCAGCGTGGCTGACTGTGGTGGTCCCCTCCAGCGTGGCTGACTGTGGTGGTCCCCTCCAGCGTGGCTGACCATGTCGGTCCCCTCCAGCGTGTCTGACTGTGGTGGTCCCCTCCAGCGTGTCTGACCATGTCGTTCCCCTCCAGCGTGGCTGATTGTGGCGGTCCCCTCCAGCGTGGCTGACTGTGGTGGTCCCCTCCAGCGTGTCTGACCATGTCGGTCCCCTCCAGCGTGTCTGACCATGTCGGTCCCCTCCAGCGTGTCTCCAGCGTGGACAACTCCTTGCAGTATATTTCGGTCTCCGTGGAATGGTCACAAAGTGGCACTTATCTTTCCTTTAATAACCCGTCTGAGTGGAGGAACTCTCCCGGCACATCGACCGTCTAACAAGGTAAATTTACACTGAAAACTCGTCAAATGGCGTATCTATAGCAACCCCTCGCTCTTCTCTCTGGAGGCCAGGAAACAGATGATCTATTAATTGCAGAGAGATGATCCAGCGTTCCTATACACTAATTCCTCTCCGCCCCAGTGCCTGACTCCTCGCCAACGCTCAGCGAATCGCACTTCTGGGAGCCTGCGTCGTGGCAGCAATCCGTGTACTGCCAGCGGAGGGCCCGCCGCCACATTCCCAGTCTCCCCTCTGGATCGAATACCTGGGTACTTATACTGAAATGTCAGTGCCGGGGCCCCCTGCAAATATCGGGGCCCTAAATGACCCCTGAACATCAGTGTGGTCCTTCCAATAGGGATGTTTTATTCGATCCCTTTCATCGTGGCAATGTGTCGGGTATCTCTATAAAAAGATACAAATTTACATTTTTCTTGGAGTTCCACTTCAAAGTGCAAAGCCTCTCCCAAGGAAATGCCAGTTACCTGGCTGTCATGCTGGCCTATAGGCTTTGATACCTTCAGAGTTACTGACCCAGTGCACTGAATAGAGTCTACCAATAGTGGATCCACTGAGCTCCAAATACAGGGGAGAACATGGGCCACACAAGCAACACACAGAACCCCAGAACCTGCAATGTTAGATGGAGCAACATATAGGACAGCACCATTCCCTGACCCACCACCTGATGGCGCTCCCACACCAAAAGACATAGAGAGGGCAATAAATGGGTATTCTTAGTCATGTTACAAGTATATAATTATAGCCCTGACATCAGTCTCTGTACAGAGGAGCTTACACTCTAATGTCCCCTCCCCCACAGTCCCATCAGTCTCTGTACCAGAGGAGCTTACACTCTAATGTCCCTTCCCCCACAGTCCCATCAGTCTGTGTACCAGAGGAGCTGACGCTCTAATGTCCCTTCCCCCGCAGTCCCATCAGTCTCTGTACCAGAGGAGCTTACACTCTAATGTCCCTTCCCCCACAGTCCCATCAGTCTGTGTACCAGAGGAGCTGACGCTCTAATGTCCCTTCCCCCGCAGTCCCATCAGTCTCTGTACCAGAGGAGCTGACGCTCTAATGTCCCCTTCCCCCACAGTCCCATCAGTCTCTGTACCAGAGGAGCTGACGCTCTAATGTCCCCTCCCCCACAGTCCCATCAGTCTGTGTACCAGAGGAGCTGACGCTCTAATGTCCCTTCCCCCACAGTCCCATCAGTCTCTGTACCAGAGGAGCTTACACTCTAATGTCCCCTCCCCCACAGTCCCATCAGTCTCTGTACCAGAGGAGCTGACGCTCTAATGTCCCCTCCCCCACAGTCACATCAGTCTCTGCACCAGAGGAGCTTACACTCTAATGTCCCCTCCCCCACAGTCCCATCAGTCTGTGTACCAGAGGAGCTGACGCTCTAATGTCCCTTCCCCCACAGTCCCATCAGTCTCTGTACCAGAGGAGCTGACACTCTAATGTCCCCTCCCCCACAGTCACATCAGTCTCTGTACCAGAGGAGCTGACACTCTAATGTCCCCTCCCCCACAGTCCCATCAGTCTGTGTACCAGAGGAGCTTACACTCTAATGTCCCCTCCCCCACAGTCCCATCAGTCTGTACCAGAGGAGCTTACGCTCTAATGTCCCCTCCCCCACAGTCACATCAGTCTCTGTACCAGAGGAGCTTACACTCTAATGTCCCTTCCCCCGCAGTCACATCAGTCTCTGCACCAGAGGAGCTGACGCTCTAATGTCCCCTCCCCCACAGTCCCATCAGTCTCTGCACCAGAGGAGCTGACGCTCTAATGTCCCCTCCCCCACAGTCCCATCAACTCTGTACCAGAGGAGCTTACACTCTAATGGCCCCCTCAGATTGGGTCTGGTGTCGGTGGGATGTAGATTGGGTCTGGTGTTGGTGGGATGTAGATTGGGTCTGGGTGTCGGTGGGATGTAGATTGGGTCTGGGTGTCGGTGGGATGTAGATTGGGTCTGGTGTCAGTGGGATGTAGATTGGGTCTGGTGTCGGTGGGATGTAGATTGGGTCTGGGTGTCGGTGGGATGTAGATTGGGTCTGGGATGTAGATTGGGTCTGGTGTCGGTGAGATGTAGATTGGGTCTGGGTGTCGGTGGGATGTAGATTGGGTCTGGGTGTCGGTGGGATGTAGATTGGGTCCGGGTGTCGGTGGGATGTAGATTGGGTCTGGTGTCGGTGGGATGTAGATTGGGTCTGGGATGTAGATTGGGTCTGGGTGTCGGTGGGATGTAGATTGGGTCTGGGATGTAGATTGGGTCTGGGATGTAGATTGGGTCTGGTGTCGGTGGGATGTAGATTGGGTCTGGGATGTAGATTTGGTCTGGGTGTCAGTGGGATGTAGATTGGGTCTGGGATATAGATTGGGTCTGGGATGTAGATTGTGTCTGGGTGTCGGTGGGATGTAGATTGGGTCTGGGATGTAGATTGGGTCTGGGTGTCGGTGGGATGTAGATTGGGTCTGGGTGTCGGTGGGATGTAGATTGGGTCTGGGATGTAGATTGGGTCTGGGATGTAGATTGGGTCTGGGTGTCGGTGGGATGTAGATTGGGTCTGGGTGTCGGTGGGATGTAGATTGGGTCTGGGATGTAGATTGGGTCTGGGATGTAGATTGGGTCTGGGTGTCGGTGGGATGTAGATTGGGTCTGGGATGTAGATTGGGTCTGGGATGTAGATTGGGTCTGGGATGTAGATTGGGTCTGGTGTCAGTGGGATGTAGATTGGGTCTGGGTGTCAGTGGGATGTAGATTGGGTCTGGGTGTCGGTGGGATGTAGATTGGGTCTGGGATGTAGATTGGGTCTGGGATGTAGATTGGGTCTGGTGTCGGTGGGATGTAGATTGGGTCTGGGATGTAGATTGGGTCTGGTGTCGGTGGGATGTAGATTGGGTCTGGGATGTAGATTGGGTCTGGGATGTAGATTGGGTCTGGGTGTCGGTGGATGTAGATTGGGTCTGGGTGTCGGTGGATGTAGATTGGGTCTGGGTGTCGGTGGATGTAGATTGGGTCTGGGTGTCGGTGGATGTAGATTGGGTCTGGGTGTCGGTGATCATGTCTCTGTGTTCGGGGATGTGGGATTTTCTTCTCTCCAGCAGCTGATGTGAAGTGCTAAGTACTCAATTATGATGAAATGCGGAGATAATGAACCGACTCCGAGAATAGAAAAAAATTAAAATCCGCTAATTGTGTATAGAGGAGCGAAGACATCCGGGGTGAGGGGCCAGCCTCGTGATTTTATGGGGTTCTGTGTATTGGAGGTGGGTAGCTCTCTGGTGTTCTGTATATTGGAGGTAGGTACATCTCTAGGGTTCTGTATATTGGAGGTAGGTACCTCTCTGGGGTTCTGTATATTGGAGGTGGGTACCTCTCTGGGGTTCTGTATATTGGAGGTAGGTACCTCTCTGGGGTTCTGTATATTGGGGGTGGGTACCTCTCTGGGGTTCTGTATATTGGAGGTGGGTACCTCTCTGGGGTTCTGTATATTGGAGGTGGGTACCTCTCTGGGGTTCTGTATATTGGAGGTGGGTACCTCTCTGGGGTTCTGTATATTGGAGGTGGGTACCTCTCTGGGGTTCTGTATATTGGGGGTGGGTACCTCTCTGGGGTTCTGTGTATTGGGGGTGGGTAGCTCTCTGGGGTTCTGTATATTGGAGGTGGGTACATCTCTGGGGTTCTGTATATTGGAGGTGGGTACATCTCTGGGGTTCTGTATATTGGAGGTAGGTACCTCTCTGGGGTTCTGTATATTGGAGGTGGGTACCTCTCTGGGGTTCTGTATATTGGAGGTGGGTACCTCTCTGGGGTTCTGTATATTGGAGGTGGGTACATCTCTGGGGTTCTGTATATTGGAGGTGGGTACCTCTCTGGGGTTCTGTATATTGGAGGTAGGTACCTCTCTGGGGTTCTGTATATTGGAGGTGGGTACCTCTCTGGGGTTCTGTATATTGGAGGTGGGTACCTCTCTGGGGCTCTGTATATTGGAGGTGGGTACCTCTCTGGGGTTCTGTATATTGGAGGTGGGTACCTCTCTGGGGTTCTGTATATTGGGGGTGGGTACCTCTCTGGGGTTCTGTATATTGGGGGTGGGTACATCTCTGGTGTTCTGCATATTGGAGGTGGGTACCTCTCTGGGGTTCTGTATATTGGAGGTAGGTACCTCTCTGGGGTTCTGTATATTGGAGGTGGGTACCTCTCTGGGGTTCTGTATATTGGAGGTGGGTACCTCTCTGGGGTTCTGTATATTGGAGGTGGGTACATCTCTGGGGTTCTGTATATTGGAGGTGGGTACCTCTCTGGGGTTCTGTATATTGGAGGTGGGTACCTCTCTGGGGTTCTGTATATTGGGGGTGGGTACCTCTCTGGGGTTCTGTGTATTGGGGGTGGGTAGCTCTCTGGGGTTCTGTATATTGGAGGTGGGTACATCTCTGGGGTTCTGTATATTGGAGGTGGGTACATCTCTGGGGTTCTGTATATTGGAGGTGGGTACCTCTCGGGGGTTCTGTATATTGGAGGTAGGTACCTCTCGGGGGTTCTGTATATTGGAGGTAGGTACCTCTCGGGGGTTCTGTATATTGGAGGTGGGTACCTCTCTGGGGTTCTGTATATTGGAGGTAGGTACCTCTCGGGGGTTCTGTATATTGGAGGTAGGTACCTCTCGGGGGTTCTGTATATTGGAGGTGGGTACCTCTCTGGGGTTCTGTATATTGGAGGTGGGTACCTCTCTGGGGTTCTGTATATTGGAGGTGGGTAGCTCTCTGGGGTTCTGTATATTGGAGGTAGGTACCTCTCTGGGGTTCTGTATATTGGAGGTAGGTACCTCTCTGGGGTTCTGTATATTGGATGTGGGTACCTCTCTGGGGTTCTGTATATTGGAGGTGGGTACCTCTCTGGGGTTCTGTATATTGGAGGTAGGTACCTCTCTGGGGTTCTGTATATTGGAGGTAGGTACCTCTCTGGGGTTCTGTATATTGGAGGTAGGTACCTCTCTGGGGTTCCGTATATTGGAGGTAGGTACCTCTCTGGGGTTCCGTATATTGGAGGTGGGTACATCTCTGGGGTTCTGTATATTGGAGGTGGGTACCTCTTTGGGGTTTTGTATATTGGAGGTGGGTACCTCTCTGGGGTTCTGTATATTGGGGGTGGGTACCTCTCTGGGGTTCTGTATATTGGGGGTGGGTACATCTCTGGGGTTGTGTATATTGGAGGTGGGTACCTCTCTGGGGTTCTGTATATTGGAGGTAGGTACCTCTCTGGGGTTCTGTATATTGGGGGTGGGTACATCTCTGGTGTTCTGCATATTGGAGGTGGGTACCTCTCTGGGGTTCTGTATATTGGAGGTAGGTACCTCTCTGGGGTTCTGTATATTGGAGGTAGGTACCTCTCTGGGGTTCTGTATATTGGAGGTGGGTACCTCTCTGGGGTTCTGTATATTGGAGGTGGGTACCTCTCTGGGGTTCTGTATATTGGGGGTGGGTAGCTCTCTGGGGTTGTGTATATTGGAGGTAGGTACCTCTCTGGGGTTCTGTATATTGGAGGTAGGTAGCTCTCTGGGGTTCTGTATATTGGAGGTAGGTAGCTCTCTGGGGTTCTGTATATTGGAGGTAGGTAGCTCTCTGGGGTTCTGTATATTGGAGGTAGGTACCTCTCTGGGGTTCTTTATATTGGAGGTAGGTTCCTCTCTGGGGTTCTGTATATTGGAGGTGGGTACCTCTCTGGGGTTCTGTATATTGGAGGTGAGTACCTCTCTGGGGTTCTGTATATTGGGGGTGGGTAGCTCTCTGGGGTTGTGTATATTGGAGGTAGGTACCTCTCTGGGGTTCTGTATATTGGAGGTGGGTACCTCTCTGGGGTTCTGTATATTGGAGGTGGGTACCTCTCTGGGGTTCTGTATATTGGAGGTAGGTACCTTTCTGGGGTTCCGTATATTGGAGGTAGGTACGGGTCATCCTCCGTGAGGTGGTCGGTGAACCTTCTTTCTATAAATATCAACGTATCAGCAGAGCGGACTTCTCCTTGAAGATTCCGGCCATCCTGTGGATTGACAGACGGTCCTTCCTCCCTCAGTTTGGGGCGGAGTCTGTAGGTAATGAAGTGGGGGAGGAGAGGTGGGTGACCGGTATGTTCTGAACATCTCGGAATGTAATTGGGTTAATGACGATAATTGGGGAACGTGTCCAACATCCCAGCCGGCTGATCAAGAGGAATGTCTTCCTGACTGGCATGGTGATGGCCGAATTATTGTCACTCCAGACTGAGGATCGAGAGCCGCGTGTACCCATCTCTGCAGACCGCGTCTCCACCCACCCGGAGAAGTTTACCCCCAACACTCGACCCGGTTTGGTGTTTGTATTCAGTGACTGACAAGGTGTGGGACAACCTTCAGGGACGAGGTGTCTCCAGTTGCTGTATCCGTCCGATACCCTCAGCCTCGCCCCTCGCAGAGACCTTCCACCTCTCTGGACAAGTCTAACAACCTCCAATGGACGAAGAGTGACCGGGGCAGGTCACCACCATAGCCAACCCTTTACTCACAGTAGCCTCCACCACCTGATATAATAGAAGGCTCCACTCACACTATCTGCAGATGATGCGATTCTGAGCTGTGAAGGTGTCGGTAACACTCGCTGCCACATCCAGACAGGAATGGATCAGAGTTTACACCAAGGCAGCTCCTTCACAGAGGTCTTCTTCTCTGGTCAGAGCATTCACAGATTCGCCCTAATGAGTTTTAAATATCATTTTAATGAAAAAGAGAAGAAAAACGGTGCAAGAAGTATTTACATAAAAGATATTACAGATGTTTGTGAAGGTTCTCATGGATCCCGGTCATGGTAGATCTAGTAGTAGGTGGTCTCATGGATCCGGGTCATGGTAGATCTAGTAGTAGGTGGACTCATGGATCTGGGTCATGGTAGATCTAGTAGTAGGTGGACTCATGGATCCGGGTCATGGTAGATCTAGTAGTAGGTGGACTCATGGATCCAGGTCATGGTAGATCTAGTAGTAGGTGGACTCATGGATCCGGGTCATGGTAGATCTAGTAGTAGGTGGACTCATGGATCCAGGTCATGATAGATCTAGTAGTAGGTGGACTCATGGATCCGGGTCATGGTAGATCTAGTAGTAGGTGGACTCATGGATCCGGGTCATGGTAGATCTAGTAGTAGGTGGTCTCATGGATCCAGGTCATGGTAGATCTAGTAGTAGGTGGTCTCATGGATCCAGTCATGGAAGATCTAGTAGTAGGTGGTCTCATGGATCCAGGTCATGGTAGATCTAGTAGTAGGTGGTCTCATGGATCCCGGTCATGGTAGATCTAGTAGTAGGTGGTCTCATGGATCCGGGTCATGGTAGATCTAGTAGTAGGTGGACTCATGGATCTGGGTCATGGTAGATCTAGTAGTAGGTGGACTCATGGATCCGGGTCATGGTAGATCTAGTAGTAGGTGGTCTCATGGATCCGGGTCATGGTAGATCTAGTAGTAGGTGGACTCATGGATCTGGGTCATGGTAGATCTAGTAGTAGGTGGACTCATGGATCCGGGTCATGGTAGATCTAGTAGTAGGTGGACTCATGGATCCAGGTCATGGTAGATCTAGTAGTAGGTGGACTCATGGATCCGGGTCATGGTAGATCTAGTAGTAGGTGGACTCATGGATCCAGGTCATGATAGATCTAGTAGTAGGTGGACTCATGGATCCGGGTCATGGTAGATCTAGTAGTAGGTGGACTCATGGATCCGGGTCATGG
Source organism: Staurois parvus (assembly GCF_062004578.1). Taxonomy (NCBI): domain Eukaryota; kingdom Metazoa; phylum Chordata; class Amphibia; order Anura; family Ranidae; genus Staurois; species Staurois parvus. Next base: position 20,670 of record NW_028321476.1, read on the forward strand.
TAGATCTAGTAGTAGGTGGTCTCATGGATCCAGGTCATGGTAGATCTAGTAGTAGGTGGTCTCATGGATCCGGGTCATGGTAGATCTAGTAGTAGGTGGACTCATGGATCCGGGTCATGGTAGATCTAGTAGTAGGTGGACTCATGGATCCAGGTCATGGTAGATCTAGTAGTAGGTGGACTCATGGATCCGGGTCATGGTAGATCTAGTAGTAGGTGGACTCATGGATCCAGGTCATGATAGATCTAGTAGTAGGTGGACTCATGGATCCGGGTCATGGTAGATCTAGTAGTAGGTGGACTCATGGATCCGGGTCATGGTAGATCTAGTAGTAGGTGGTCTCATGGATCCAGGTCATGGTAGATCTAGTAGTAGGTGGTCTCATGGATCCGGGTCATGGTAGATCTAGTAGTAGGTGGACTCATGGATCCGGGTCATGGTAGATCTAGTAGTAGGTGGACTCATGGATCCGGGTCATGGTAGATCTAGTAGTAGGTGGACTCATGGATCCGGGTCATGGTAGATCTAGTAGTAGGTGGTCTCATGGATCCAGGTCATGGTAGATCTAGTAGTAGGTGGTCTCATGGATCCAGGTCATGGTAGATCTAGTAGTAGGTGGTCTCATGGATCCAGTCATGGAAGATCTAGTAGTAGGTGGACTCATGGATCCGGGTTTTGGTATATCTAGTAGTAGGTGGTCTCATGGATCCAGGTCATGGTAGATCTAGTAGTAGGTGGTCTCATGGATCCAGGTCATGGTAGATCTAGTAGTAGGTGGTCTCATGGATCCGGGTCTTGATAGATCTAGTAGTAGGTGGACTCATGGATCCGGGTCGTGGTAGATCTAGTAGTAGGTGGACTCATGGATCCGGGTCATGGTAGATCTAGTAGTAGGTGGTCTCATGGATCCAGGTCATGGTAGATCTAGTAGTAGGTGGTCTCATGGATCCAGTCATGGAAGATCTAGTAGTAGGTGGACTCATGGATCCGGGTTTTGGTATATCTAGTAGTAGGTGGTCTTATGGATCCGGGTCATGGTAGATCTAGTAGTAGGTGGTCTCATGGATCCAGGTCATGGTAGATCTAGTAGTAGGTGGACTCATGAATCCAGTCATGGTAGATCTAGTAGTAGGTGGTCTCATGGATCCAGTCATGGTAGATCTAGTAGTAGGTGGACTCATGGATCCAGTCATGGAAGATCTAGTAGTAGGTGGACTCATGGATCCGGGTTTTGGTATATCTAGTAGTAGGTGGTCTTATGGATCCGGGTCATGGTAGATCTAGTAGTAGGTGGTCTCATGGATCCAGGTCATGGTAGATCTAGTAGTAGGTGGTCTCATGGATCCGGGTCATGGTAGATCTAGTAGTAGGTGATCTCATGGATCCGGGTCATGGTAGATCTAGTAGTAGGTGGACTCATGGATCCGGGTCATGGTAGATCTAGTAGTAGGTGGTCTCATGGATCCGGGTCATGGTAGATCTAGTAGTAGGTGATCTCATGGATCCGGGTCATGGAAGATCTAGTAGTAGGTGGACTCATGGATCCGGGTCATGGTAGATCTAGTAGTAGGTGATCTCATGGATCCAGGCCATGGTAGATCTAGTAGTGGTTAGTCTTGTGTATCCAGGTCACGATGAATCTAATAGTAGGTACACCATGACCTGGATACACAAGACTAACCACTACTAGATCTACCATGAACTGGATACATGAGACTAACCACTACTAGATCTACCATGACCGGGATACATGAGACTAACTACTACTAGATCTACGATGACCTGGATACATGAGACTAACCACTACTAGATCCACCATGACCTGGATACATGACACTAACCACTACTAGATCCACCATGACCTGGATACATGACACTAACCACTACTAGATCTACCATGACCGGGATACATGAGACTAACTTCTACTAGATCTACGATGACCTGGATACATGAGACTAACCACTACTAGATCTACCATGACCGGGATACATGAGACTAACCACTACTAGATCTACCATGACCTGGATACATGAGACCAACGTCTACTAGATCTACCATGACCTGGATACATGAGACTAACCACTACTAGATCTACCATGACCTGGATACATGAGACCAACGTCTACTAGATCTACCATGACCTGGATACATGAGACTAACCACTACTAGATCTACCATGACCTGGATACATGAGACTAACCACTACTAGATCTACCATGACCGGGATACATGAGACTAACCACTACTAGATCTACCATGACCTGGATACATGAGACCAACGTCTACTAGATCTACCATGACCTGGATACATGAGACTAACCACTACTAGATCTACCATGACCTGGATACATGAGACCAACGTCTACTAGATCTACCATGACCTGGATACATGAGACTAACCACTACTAGATCTACCATGACCTGGATACATGAGACTAACCACTACTAGATCTACCATGACCTGGATACATGACACTAACCACTACTAGATCTACCATGACCTGGATACATGAGACCAACGTCTACTAGATAGTCTCATGTATCCGGGTCATGGTGTATCGAGGAACGACATTATGATTTGTTAGATTCCAGATATGACTTACTTCTGCTGTAGATTGCTCCTAGGATGTCTAATGTGGCCCTTCAGGACTTTGTAATGTAGGCGTGTTTGGTGTCTGACTGATTGGTATGTTCACCTACATTATAGGAAGGTAAGTTCATTAGAGCAGGAATGATGGAATATGAATGAGAGTTCAGAGTTTGGGATGGATGAGACCTCCCATCTCACAGAGGTGTATTCCTTAGCCTGCACTCCAGACCATTTCTGGGACCATTTCTGGCAGGACCTCATCAGAAGTCCTCTGAAGAACCTGGATGTATAAGATGCCTCTGCATTCAGTCTAACTGGTCTGCCTTTTGGTGGACGTGCCCCAAGCTTGGCGGTTTCAGCAGAAAAATCTGATCTTGTTTGGGGAAGACGAGGGCGGCATTGTGTTCAGGGTTAGGGGTAGGGGGGCATTGTGTTCAGGGTTAGGGGTAGGGGGGCATTGTGTTCAGGGGTAGGGGGGCATTGTGTTCAGGGTTAGGGGCAGGGGGGCATTGTGTTCAGGGGTAGGGGGGCATTGTGTTCAGGGGTAGGGGGGCATTGTGTTCAGGGTTAGGGGTAGGGGGGCATTGTGTTCAGGGTTAGGGGTAGGGGGGCATTGTGTTCAGGGTTAGGGGTAGGGGGGCATTGTGGTTAGGGGTAGGGGGGCATTGTGTTCAGGGTGAGGGGTAGGGGGGCATTGTGTTCAGGGTGAGGGGTAGGGGGGCATTGTGTTCAGGGTTAGGGGTAGGGGGGCATTGTGTTCAGGGGTAGGGGGGCATTGTGTTCAGGGGTAGGGGGGCATTGTGTTCAGGGGGGCATTGTGTTCAGGGGTAGGGGGGCATTGTGTTCAGGGTTAGGGGGTCATTGTGTTCAGGGGTAGGGGGGCATTGTGTTCAGGGGGGCATTGTGTTCAGGGTTAGAGGTAGGGGGGCATTGTGTTCAGGGGTAGGGGGGCATTGTGTTCAGGGTTAGGGGGGCATTGTGTTCAGGGGGGCATTGTGTTCAGGGGTAGGGGGGCATTGTGTTCAGGGGTAGGGGGGCATTGTGTTCAGGGGGGCATTGTGTTCAGGGGTAGGGGGGCATTGTGTTCAGGGGTAGGGGGGCATTGTGTTCAGGGGGGCATTGTGTTCAGGGGGGCATTGTGTTCAGGGTTACGGGTAGGGGGGCATTGTGTTCAGGGGGGCATTGTGTTCAGGGTTACGGGTAGGGGGGAATTGTGTTCAGGGTTACGGGTAGGGGGGAATTGTGTTCAGGGTTACGGGTAGGGGGGCATTGTGTTCAGGGGGGCATTGTGTTCAGGGGGGCATTGTGTTCAGGGTTAGGGGGGCATTGTGTTCAGGGTTAGGGGTAGGGGGGCATTGTGTTCAGGGGTAGGGGGGCATTGTGTTCAGGGGTAGGGGGGCATTGTGTTCAGGGTTAGGGGGGCATTGTGTTCAGGGGTAGGGGGGCATTGTGTTCAGGGGTAGGGGGGCATTGTGTTCAGGGGTAGGGGGGCATTGTGTTCAGGGTCAGGGGGGCATTGTGTTCAGGGGTAGGGGGGCATTGTGTTCAGGGTTAGGGGGGCATTGTGTTCAGGGGTAGGGGGGCATTGTGTTCAGGGGTAGGGGGGCATTGTGTTCAGAGTTAGGGGGGTATTGTGTTCAGGGTTAGGGGGGCATTGTGTTCAGGGTAGGGGGGCATTGTGTTCAGGGTTAGGGGGGCATTGTGTTCAGGGTTAGGGGTAGGGGGGCATTGTGTTCAGGGTTAGGGGGGCATTGTGTTCAGGGGGGCATTGTGTTCAGGGTTAGGGGGGCATTGTGTTCAGAGTTAGGGGGGCATTGTGTTCAGGGTTAGGGGGGCATTGTGTTCAGGGGTAGGGGGGCATTGTGTTCAGGGTTAGGGGGGCATTGTGTTCAGGGGTAGGGGGGCATTGTGTTCAGGGGTAGGGGGGCATTGTGTTCAGGGGTAGGGGGGCATTGTGTTCAGGGGTAGGGGGGCATTGTGTTCAGGGGGGCATTGTGTTCAGGGGTAGGGGGGCATTGTGTTCAGGGGTAGGGGGGCATTGTGTTCAGGGGTAGGGGGGCATTGTGTTCAGGGGGGCATTGTGTTCAGGGGGGCATTGTGTTCAGGGTTACGGGTAGGGGGGCATTGTGTTCAGGGGGGCATTGTGTTCAGGGTTACGGGTAGGGGGGCATTGTGTTCAGGGGGGCATTGTGTTCAGGGGGGCATTGTGTTCAGGGTTAGGGGGGCATTGTGTTCAGGGTTAGGGGTAGGGGGGCATTGTGTTCAGGGGTAGGGGGGCATTGTGTTCAGGGGTAGGGGGGCATTGTGTTCAGGGGTAGGGGGGCATTGTGTTCAGGGTTAGGGGGGCATTGTGTTCAGGGGTAGGGGGGCATTGTGTTCAGGGGTAGGGGGGCATTGTGTTCAGGGTTAGGGGGGCATTGTGTTCAGAGTTAGGGGGGCATTGTGTTCAGGGGTAGGGGGGCATTGTGTTCAGGGGTAGGGGGGCATTGTGTTCAGAGTTAGGGGGGTATTGTGTTCAGGGTTAGGGGGGCATTGTGTTCAGGGTAGGGGGGCATTGTGTTCAGGGTTAGGGGGGCATTGTGTTCAGGGTTAGGGGTAGGGGGGCATTGTGTTCAGGGGTAGGGGGGCATTGTGTTCAGGGGTAGGGGGGCATTGTGTTCAGGGTTAGGGGGGCATTGTGTTCAGGGGGGCATTGTGTTCAGGGTTAGGGGGGCATTGTGTTCAGAGTTAGGGGGGCATTGTGTTCAGGGTTAGGGGTAGGGGGGCATTGTGTTCAGGGGTAGGGGGACATTGTGTTCAGGGGTAGGGGGGCATTGTGTTCAGGGGTAGGGGGGCATTGTGTTCAGGGTTAGGGGGGCATTGTGTTCAGGGGTAGGGGGGCATTGTGTTCAGGGGTAGGGGGGCATTGTGTTCAGGGGTAGGGTTAGGGGGGCATTGTGTTCAGGGGTAGGGGGGCATTGTGTTCAGGGGTAGGGGGACATTGTGTTCAGGGGTAGGGTTAGGGGGGCATTGTGTTCAAGGTTAGGGGGGCATTGTGTTCAGGGGTAGGGGGGCATTGTGTTCAGGGGTAGGGGGGCATTGTGTTCAGGGGTAGGGTTAGGGGGGCATTGTGTTCAAGGTTAGGGGGGCATTGTGTTCAGGGTTAGGGGGGCATTGTGTTCAGGGGTAGGGGGGCATTGTGTTCAGGGTTAGGGGGGCATTGTGTTCAGGGGTAGGGGGGCATTGTGTTCAGGGTTAGGGGGGCATTGTGTTCAGGGGTAGGGGGGCATTGTGTTCAGGGGGACATTGTGTTCAGGGGTAGGGGGGCATTGTGTTCAGGGGTAGGGGGGCATTGTGTTCAGGGGTAGGGGGGCATTGTGTTCAGCGCCCCCCCTCCATTCGCTGCACTTTGGAGGCCATCAGACCTCACTGACACGAAGCACACCAGGGTAAGGATCCTTATTCTCAGAAAAGTGACAGTTCATTTCAGCTGAGGCTTAAAAATGGCAGTCAGGAAAGGGTGGCGTGTCAGCGCTCTGCCTACGCTCCATGTGACGGAACATCTCCATCTCTCTGCTGTGACTTGTCTTCTATAATCTGACAACCCCGACCGACTGGCAGCACTTGGCCCCCGCTGTGCAGGCTGGCATCTCCATTGGCCTGCAGGCTGGCATCTCCGGAGACTCATCCCCTCCCCCCCTCCGGCTCCATCCAGACACAAACTGAGCATCCTTCATCTGTCTCTCCCGTCATCCCTCCAACAGAAAGAAGGTCCTGAGTGGCCCCCAGAAGAGCCGAGGGGGTTCTGTATGGAAATGTCACTTCTCCCTCCGCAAGAGAGGCTGTCATTGCATCTGCTCACACGCGATGGCGCTCCTTCAGGGCCCATTCACACTAAAGCCATCTGCTGCGGTGCTTCAATGTACTTACCTTCATGCGTGTTACGTCGCGTGTTACCTGCTTCACCCCAAGGTAGCCCATTCATGAAGACAGAAGAACATGCAGGACCCACAATGCACCACAACGCACGGTATATCCGTAGGGGCGCTCTGCACTCTGGGGGCGTTCTGCACTGCACTCTGGGGGCGCTCTGTACTCTGGGGGCGTTCTGCACTCTGGGGGCGTTCTGCACTCTGGGGGCGTTCTGTACTCTGGGGGCGTTCTGCACTGCACTCTGGGGGCGTTCTGCACTCTGGGGGCGTTCTGCACTGTACACTGGGGGCGTTCTGTACTCTGGGGGCGCTCTGTACTCTGGGGGCGCTCTGCACTCTGGGGGCGTTCTGCACTCTGGGGGCGTTCTGTACTCTGGGGGCGCTCTGCACTCTGGGGGGCGCTCTGTACTCTGGGGGCGCTCTGTACTCTGGGGGCGCTCTGCACTCTGGGGGCGTTTTGTACTCTGGGGGCGCTCTGTACTCTGGGGGCGCTCTGCACTCTGGGGGCGCTCTGCACTCTGGGGGCGCTCTGTACTCTGGGGGAGCTCTGTACTCTGGGGGCGCTCTGTACTCTGGGGGCGCTCTGTACTCTGGGGGCGCTCTGCGCTGTGGCAAAGCTCGGTGATCGGTCTGTTTCAGTGCAGGTTGTACAAGTGTGAATGGGCCCCCAGTAATCAGCTCCCTTCCCCCCATCAGTTCACTCATTTATTGAAAGTATCAATCAACGTTCACCGACCTCCTAACACGCTGCATTCACCGACCTAACAATGTTACAGAGAGTGTAGGGATCAGGTTCACATGTATGACAGTCCGTGTTACAGAGAGTGTAGGGATCAGGTTCACATGTATGACAGTCCATGTTACAGAGAGTGTAGGGATCGAGTTCACATGTTTGACAGTCCGTGTTACAGAGAGTGTAGGGATCGGGTTCACATGTATGACAGTCCGTGTTACAGAGAGTGTAGGGATCGAGTTCACATGTATGACAGTCCGTGTTACAGAGAGTGTAGGGATCGGGTTCACATGTATGACAGTCCGTGTTACAGAGAGTGTAGGGATCGAGTTCACATGTATGACAGTCCATGTTACAGAGAGTGTAGGGATCGAGTTCACATGTATGACAGTCCGTGTTACAGAGAGTGTAGGGATCGAGTTCACATGTATGACAGTCCGTGTTACAGAGAGTGTAGGGATCGGGTTCACATGTATGACAGTCCGTGTTACAGAGAGTGTAGGGATCGAGTTCACATGTATGACAGTCCGTGTTACAGAGAGTGTAGGGATCGGGTTCACATGTATGACAGTCCGTGTTACAGAGAGTGTAGGGATCGAGTTCACATGTATGACAGTCCATGTTACAGAGAGTGTAGGGATCGAGTTCACATGTATGACAGTCCATGTTACAGAGAGTGTAGGGATCGAGTTCACATGTATGACAGTCCATGTTACAGAGAGTGTAGGGATCGGGTTCACATGTATGACAGTCCATGTTACAGAGAGTGTAGGGATCGGGTTCACATGTATGACAGTCCATGTTACAGAGAGTGTAGGGATCGGGTTCACATGTATGACAGTCCATGTTACAGAGAGTGTAGGTATTGGGTTCACATGTATGACAATCTATGGTTACAAAGAGTGTAGGGATCAGGTTCACATGTATGACAGTCCATGTTACAGAGAGTGTAGGGATCGGGTTCACATGTATGACATTCCGTGTTACAGAGAGTGTAGGGATCGGTTTCACATGTATGACAATCTATGGTTACAAAGAGTGTAGGGATCAGGTTCACATGTATGACAGTCCATGTTACAGAGAGTGTAGGAATCAGGTTCACATGTATGACACTCCGTGTTACAGAGAGTGTAGGGATCGGTTTCACATGTATGACAATCTATGGTTACAAAGAGTGTAGGGATCAGGTTCACATGTATGACAGTCCATGTTACAGAGAGTGTAGGGATCAGGTTCACATGTATGACAGTCCATGTTACAGAGAGTGTAGGGATCGGGTTCACATGTATGACACTCCGTGTTACAGAGAGTGTAGGGATCGGTTTCACATGTATGACAATCTATGGTTACAAAGAGTGTAGGGATCAGGTTCACATGTATGACAGTCCATGTTACAGAGAGTGTAGTGATCGGGTTCACATGTATGACAGTCCATGTTACAGAGAGTGTAGGGATTGGGTTCACATGTATGACAATCTATGGTTACAAAGAGTGTAGGGATCAGGTTCACATGTATGACAGTCCATGTTACAGAGAGTGTAGGGATCAGGTTCACATGTATGACAGTCCATGTTACAAAGAGTGTAGGGATCAGGTTCACATGTATGACAGTCCATGTTACAGAGAGTGTAGGGATTGGGTTCACATGTATGACAGTCCATGTTACAGAGAGTGTAGGGATTGGGTTCACATGTATGACAGTCCATGTTACAGAGAGTGTAGGGATCGGGTTCACATGTATGACAGTCCATGTTACAGAGAGTGTAGGGATTGGGTTCACATGTATGACAGTCCATGTTACAGAGAGTGTAGGGATCGGGTTCACATGTACTATGACTGTCCCCCCCCCCCCCCCCCGGTGATCTCCACACTCTCGTCTTTCTCCCAGCAATCCCCGCACTCCCTCCGCGCTCCCAGCAGGCTGTGCTGTGGATGCAGCATTTTCAGTAGCGGTTAGACATGGGATAGACCGCGCCGAGCATCCCTCCGCCATACGTGAGACCACCGCAGCACCGAGACCCCCCAGACGGGTGAGTGCGCACGTTTCCTACATTGGGGGGATTAGAGTCTCAGCGGCACATGTAGGGATGCTGTATATACCGTGTGTATATATATATATTCAGAGAGAGAGCGCGGGCGCCTGCGGTACATCTGGCATGGTGTCGCGTTGTCGGACCCGCCGCACTCTCCCTTCTGGCGGACCAACTGCCGTCTAGAATCCCAACATCGCTACTGCTAATGCAGCAGAAATTGTCCAGCTCGTTGGGAAGTCTCTGGATGAAAAACCCGAGAGATCCCATCACCATGAATGTGCCGAAATGTCATCTCACCCAGAAGGAAGGACGGGCAGGAGGCGAGGACGGGCAGGTGACGAGGACGGGCAGGAGACTAGGACGGGCAGGAGACAACGGGCAGGAGACGAGGACGGGCAGGAGACGAGGACGGGCAGGAGACTAGGACGGGCAGGAGACAACGGGCAGGAGACGAGGACGGGCAGGTGACGAGGACGGGCAGGAGACGAGGACGGGCAGGAGACGAGGACGGGCAGGAGACTAGGACGGGCAGGAGACGAGGACGGGCAGGAGACGAGGACGGGCAGGAGACTAGGACGGGCAGGTGACGAGGACGGGCAGGAGACGAGGACGGGCAGGAGGCGAGGACGGGCAGGAGACTAGGACGGGCAGGAGACTAGGACGGGCAGGAGACAACGGGCAGGAGACGAGGACGGGCAGGAGACGAGGTCGGGCAGGAGACGAGGACGGGCAGGTGACGAGGACGGGCAGGAGACGAGGACGGGCAGGTGACGAGGACGGGCAGGAGACGAGGACGGGCAGGTGACGAGGACGGGCAGGAGACGAGGACGGGCAGGTGACGAGGACGGGCAGGAGACGAGGACGGGCAGGAGACGAGGACGGGCAGGTGACGAGGACGGGCAGGAGGCGAGGACGGGCAGGTGACGAGGACGGGCAGGAGACGAGGACGGGCAGGTGACGAGGACGGGCAGGAGACGACGGGCAGGAGGCGAGGACGGGCAGGTGACGAGGACGGGCAGGTGACGAGGACGGGCAGGTGACGAGGACGGGCAAATGACGAGGACGGGCAGGAGACGAGGACGGGCAGGAGACTAGGACAGGCAGGTGACGAGGACGGGCAGGAGACGACGGGCAGGCAGGTGACGAGGACGGGCAGGAGACTAGGACAGGCAGGTGACGAGGACGGGCAGGAGACGACGGGCAGGTGACGAGGACGGGCAGGAGACGAGGACGGGCAGGTGACGAGGACCGGCAGGTGACGAGGACGGGCAGGAGACTAGGACAGGCAGGTGACGAGGACGGGCAGGAGACGACGGGCAGGTGACGAGGACGGGCAGGAGACGAGGACGGGCAGGTGACGAGGACGGGCAGGAGACGAGGACGGGCAGGAGACGAGGACGGGCAGGTGACGAGGACGGGCAGGAGACTAGGACGGGCAGGTGACGAGGACGGGCAGGAGACGACGGGCAGGTGACGAGGACGGGCAGGTGACGAGGACGGGCAGGTGATGACGGGCAGGTGACGAGGACGGGCAGGACACGAGGACGGGCAGGAGACGAGGACGGGCAGGAGACGAGGACGGGCAGGTGACGAGGACGGGCAGGAGACGAGGACGGGCAGAAGACTAGGACGGGCAGGTGACGAGGACGGGCAGGAGACGAGGACGGGCAGGAGACGAGGACGGGCAGGTGACGAGGACGGGCAGGAGACGAGGACGGGCAGGAGACTAGGACGGGCAGGTGACGAGGACGGGCAGGAGACGACGGGCAGGTGACGAGGACGGGCAGGAGACGACGGGCAGGTGACGAGGACGGGCAGGAGACGAGGATGGGCAGGTGACGAGGACGGGCAGGTGACGAGGAAGGGCAGGAGACGAGGAAGGGCAGGTGACGAGGACGGGCAGGAGACGAGGTCGGGCAGGAGACGAGGACGGACAGGTGACGAGGACGGGCAGGAGACGAGGTCGGGCAGGAGACGAGGACGGGCAGGAGACGAGGACGGGCAGGTGACGAGGACGGGCAGGAGACGAGGACGGGCAGGTGACGAGGACGGGCAGGAGACGAGGACGGGCAGGTGACGAGGAAGGGCAGGAGACGAGGACGGGCAGGTGACAAGGAAGGGCAGGAGACGAGGAAGGGCAGGAGACGAGGAAGGGCAGGTGACGAGGACGGGCAGGAGACGAGGACGGGCAGGAGACGAGGACGGGGAGGTGACGAGGACGGGCAGGAGACGAGGACGGGCAGGAGACGAGGACGGGGAGGTGACGAGGACGGGCAGGAGACGAGGACGGGGAGGTGACGAGGACGGGCAGGAGACGAGGACGGGCAGGAGACGAGGACGGGCAGGAGACGAGGACGGACAGGTGATGAGGACCGGCAGGTGACGAGGTCACTGGATATGACTGCACTCTATACCTAATAGATTGCAAGCTCTTCAGCCCTTGTCCCTTACGGCTTCCTCCAGGTGAGGTCTGCTTGTGATCTGATTATTGTGTCACCCGGCCGTCCTGCTGTACAGATTCATCCCAGTCCATGTGATCCGCCTCGGCAGGTACAGAGAGGATCTCCCACCAAATCTGCATCTAAAGGAGAGGACTGTCTCCCCGACACCGCCATTGGAGATCACTAGACTGAGCTGGGGATCTACAGCCTGTTATTGGCTAAAAGAGCTGGACTGTGTATGTCTGGGATCAGGTGGATACAATGTTGCGGTCTGGGATCGGGTGGATACAATGTTGCGGTCTGGGATCGGGTGGATACAATGTTGTGGTCTGGGATCGGGTGGATACAGTGCTGCGGTCTGGGATCGGGTGGATACAGTGTTGCGGTCTGGGATCGGGTGGATACAGTGTTGCGGTCTGGGATCGGGTGGATACAGTGTTGCGGTCTGGGATCGGGTGGATACAGTGTTGCGGTCTGGGATCGGGTGGATACAGTGTTGTTGTCTGAGATCGGGTGGATACAATGTTGTGGTCTGAGATCAGGTGGATACAATGTTGTGGTCTGGGATCAGGTGGATATAATGTTGTCTGAGATCAGGTGGATACAATGTTGTGGTCTGAGATGGGGTGAATACAATGTTGTGGTCTGGGATCGGGTGGATACAATGTTGTGGTCTGGGATCAGGTGGATACAATGTTGTGATCTGGGATCAGGTGGATACAATGTTGTGGTCTGAGATCAGGTGGATACAATGTTGTGATCTGAGATCAGGTGGATACAATGTTGTGGTCTGAGATCAGGTGGATACAATGTTGTGGTCTGAGATCAGGTGGATACAATGTTGTGGTCTGGGATCAGGTGGATACAATGTTGTGGTCTGGGACCAGGTGGATACAATGTTGTGGTCTGGGATCAGGTGGATAGAATGTTGTGGGACCAGGTGGATACAATGTTGCTTTCTGAGATCAGGTGGATACAGTGTTGTGGTCTGGGATCAGGTGAATACAGTGATGTTATTTGAGATCAGGTGGATACAGTGTTGCTGTCTGGGATCAGGTGGATACAGTGTTGTGGTCTGGGATCAGGGGGATACAGTGTTGTGGTCTGGGATCAGGTGGATACAGTGTTGTGATCTGGGATCAGGTGGATACAGTGTTGTGGTCTGGGATCAGGTGGATACAAGGCTGTGATCTGGGATCAGGTGGATACAGTGTTGTGGTCTGGGATCAGGTGGATACAGTGTTGTGATCTGGGATCAGGTGGATACAAGGCTGTGATCTGGGATCAGGTGGATACAGTGTTGTGATCTGGGATCAGGTGGATACAGTGTTGTGGTCTGGGATCAGGTGGATACAAGGCTGTGATCTGGGATCAGGTGGATACAGTGTTGTGATCTGGGATCAGGTGGATACAGTGTTGTGATCTGGGATCAGGTGGATACAGTGTTGTGGTCTGGGATCAGGGGGATACAGTGTTGTGGTCTGGGATCAGGTGGATACAGTGTTGTGATCTGGGATCAGGTGGATACAGTGTTGTGGTCTGGGATCAGGTGGATACAAGGCTGTGATCTGGGATCAGGTGGATACAGTGTTGTGGTCTGGGATCAGGTGGATACAGTGTTGTGATCTGGGATCAGGTGGATACAAGGCTGTGATCTGGGATCAGGTGGATACAGTGTTGTGATCTGGGATCAGGTGGATACAGTGTTGTGGTCTGGGATCAGGTGGATATAATGTTGTCTGAGATCGGGTGGATACAATGTTGTGGTCTGAGATCAGGTGGATACAATGTTGTGGTCTGGGATCAGGTGGATATAATGTTGTCTGAGATCAGGTGGATACAATGTTGTGGTCTGAGATGGGGTGAATACAATGTTGTGGTCTGGGATCGGGTGGATACAATGTTGTGGTCTGGGATCAGGTGGATACAATGTTGTGATCTGGGATCAGGTGGATACAATGTTGTGGTCTGAGATCAGGTGGATACAATGTTGTGATCTGAGATCAGGTGGATACAATGTTGTGGTCTGAGATCAGGTGGATACAATGTTGTGGTCTGAGATCAGGTGGATACAATGTTGTGGTCTGGGATCAGGTGGATACAATGTTGTGGTCTGGGACCAGGTGGATACAATGTTGTGGTCTGGGATCAGGTGGATAGAATGTTGTGGGACCAGGTGGATACAATGTTGCTTTCTGAGATCAGGTGGATACAGTGTTGTGGTCTGGGATCAGGTGAATACAGTGATGTTATTTGAGATCAGGTGGATACAGTGTTGCTGTCTGGGATCAGGTGGATACAGTGTTGTGGTCTGGGATCAGGGGGATACAGTGTTGTGGTCTGGGATCAGGTGGATACAGTGTTGTGATCTGGGATCAGGTGGATACAGTGTTGTGGTCTGGGATCAGGTGGATACAAGGCTGTGATCTGGGATCAGGTGGATACAGTGTTGTGGTCTGGGATCAGGTGGATACAGTGTTGTGATCTGGGATCAGGTGGATACAAGGCTGTGATCTGGGATCAGGTGGATACAGTGTTGTGATCTGGGATCAGGTGGATACAGTGTTGTGGTCTGGGATCAGGTGGATACAAGGCTGTGATCTGGGATCAGGTGGATACAGTGTTGTGATCTGGGATCAGGTGGATACAGTGTTGTGATCTGGGATCAGGTGGATACAGTGTTGTGGTCTGGGATCAGGGGGATACAGTGTTGTGGTCTGGGATCAGGTGGATACAGTGTTGTGATCTGGGATCAGGTGGATACAGTGTTGTGGTCTGGGATCAGGTGGATACAAGGCTGTGATCTGGGATCAGGTGGATACAGTGTTGTGGTCTGGGATCAGGTGGATACAGTGTTGTGATCTGGGATCAGGTGGATACAAGGCTGTGATCTGGGATCAGGTGGATACAGTGTTGTGATCTGGGATCAGGTGGATACAGTGTTGTGGTCTGGGATCAGGTGGATACAAGGCTGTGATCTGGGATCAGGTGGATACAGTGTTGTGGTCTGGGATCAGGTGGATACAGTGTTGTGGTCTGGGATCAGGTGGATACAGTGATGATGTCTGAGATCAGGTGGATACAGTGATGCTGTCTGAGATCAGGTGGATACAGTGTTGCTGTCTGGGATCAGGTGGATACAGTGTTGCGCTCTGGGATCAGGTGGATACAGTGTTGCGGTCTGGGATCAGGTGGATACAGTGTTGCGGTCTGGGATCAGGTGGATACAGTGTTGCGGTCTGGGATCGGGTGGATACAGTGTTGCGATCTGGGATCAGGTGGATACAGTGATGCTGTCTGAGATCGGGTGGATACAGTGATGCGGTCTGGGATCAGGTGGATACAGTGTTGCAGTCTGGGATCAGGTGGATACAGTGTTGCGGTCTGGGATCAGGTGGATACAGTGTTGCGGTCTGGGATCACGTGGATACAGTGTTGCGGTCTGGGATCGGGTGGATACAGTGTTGCGGTCTGGGATCAGGTGGATACAGTGTTGCGGTCTGGGATCAGGTGGATACAGTGATGCTGTCTGAGATCGGGTGGATACAGTGATGCGGTCTGGGATCGGGTGGATACAGTGATGCTGTCTGAGATCGGGTGGATACAGTGATGCGGTCTGGGATCAGGTGGATACAGTGTTGCGGTCTGGGATCAGGTGGATACAGTGTTGCGGTCTGGGATCAGGTGGATACAGTGATGCTGTCTGAGATCGGGTGGATACAGTGATGCGGTCTGGGATCGGGTGGATACAGTGATGCTGTCTGAGATCGGGTGGATACAGTGATGCGGTCTGGGATCAGGTGGATACAGTGATGCGGTCTGGGATCAGGTGGATACAGTGTTGCGGTCTGGGATCAGGTGGATACAGTGTTGCGGTCTCGGATCAGGTGGATACAGTGTTGCGGTCTGGGATCAGGTGGATACAGTGATGCGGTCTGGGATCAGGTGGATACAGTGTTGCGGTCTGGGATCAGGTGGATACAGTGTTGCGGTCTGGGATCAGGTGGATACAGTGTTGCGGTCTGGGATCAGGTGGATACAGTGTTGCGGTCTGGGATCAGGTGGATACAAGGCTGTGATCTGGGATCAGGTGGATACAGTGATGCTGTCTGAGATCGGGTGGATACAGTGATGCGGTCTGGGATCGGGTGGATACAGTGATGCGGTCTGGGATCAGGTGGATACAGTGATGCGGTCTGGGATCAGGTGGATACAGTGTTGCGGTCTGGGATCAGGTGGATACAGTGTTGCGGTCTGGGATCAGGTGGATACAGTGTTGCGGTCTGGGATCAGGTGGATACAGTGTTGCGGTCTGGGATCAGGTGGATACAGTGTTGCGGTCTGGGATCAGGTGGATACAGTGTTGCGGTCTGGGATCAGGTGGATACAGTGTTGCGGTCTGGGATCAGGTGGATACAGTGATGCGGTCTGGGATCGGGTGGATACAGTGATGCGGTCTGGGATCAGGTGGATACAGTGATGCGGTCTGGGATCAGGTGGATACAGTGTTGCGGTCTGGGATCAGGTGGATACAGTGTTGCGGTCTGGGATCAGGTGGATACAGTGTTGCGGTCTGGGATCAGGTGGATACAGTGTTGCGGTCTGGGATCAGGTGGATACAGTGTTGCGGTCTGGGATCAGGTGGATACAGTGTTGCGGTCTGGGATCAGGTGGATACAGTGTTGCGGTCTGGGATCAGGTGGATACAGTGTATATGTATATAGATTTATATTTCATCTGAAATAGGAACTGTCTGTGTTGCTGCTCTTCCCTGGCGATGTGAGTGGTTGGCAGCACAGACAGTTCATCTTTCAGAGTGGAAGTCCCGGGGAAGACGCACAGCGCCCGGCCCTCAGCTGTAGTCGGAATATTTCCTAATTAGGTCAGTGGCTGATGAGCGGCCCCTCGGCTACAATTAATGGAACCAATTGTGTTGGGATTGTGCGATGGTCGGCAGCACGCCGCTGTGCGCATGGAGCCCAGATGTGTCACCGTGACCACCGGGGGAGCCATCTGTCACCACCTCTGCCGACCACAGGGGGCCCCCCCCGCCGGGGCACTACCTACCTATGTGAATGGGAATCCCAAACAAATGTGTTCTGTTCAGCCGTTCTGGTGATTCCCACATTGCGGCAGCTTCTCAGTGTCCTGAGTGACCCACCTCCTCCGGGATCTATGGCAAGGCTCCCTCCCCCACACTTCCTCCAGCTCCCAGTGCCTGAAACATGTTAGGCTGATAGGATCCTGCAGATTACATAACCCCCTCCTGACTCTGACTGACTCTGCTGAGAATCATGGGAAGAAGATGGGAGGCAGCTTGCATGTCCGTCCCCCGCGCGTCCGTCCTCCGCGCCCGTCCCCCCACGCGTCCGTCCTCCGCGCCCGTCCCCCCGTGTCCCCCCCTGTACCCGTCCCCCCCATGTCCCCCCCCGTACCCGTCCCCCCGCGCGTCCGTCCTCCGCGCCCGTCCCCCCACGCGTCCGTCCTCCGCGCCCGTCCCCCCGTGTCCCCCCCATGTCCCCCCCCGTACCCATCGCCCCGCGCGTCCGTCCTCCGTGCCCGTCCCCCACGCGTCCGTCCTCCGCGCCCGTCCCCCACGCGTCCGTGCTTCGTGCCCGTGTCCCCCCCTGTACCCGTCCCCCCCGTGTCCCCCCCTGTACCCATCCCCCACGCGTCCGTCCTCTGCACCCGTCCCCCCATGTCCCCCCCTGTACCTGTCCCTTACGTGTCCATCCTCTGTACCTGTCCCTCACGTGTCCCCCCCTGTACCTGTCCCCCCGTGTCCCCCCCTGTACCTGTCCCCCCGTGTCCCCCCCTGTACCTGTCCCCCACATGTCCATCCTCTGTACCTGTCCCCCCCTGTACCTGTCCCCCACATGTCCATCCTCTGTACCTGTCCCCCCGTGTCCCCCCCTGTACCTGTCCCCCACATGTCCGTCCTCTGTACCTGTCCCCCCGTGTCCCCCCCTGTACCTGTCCCTCACATGTCCGTCCTCTGTACCTGTCCCCCCGTGTCCCCCCCTGTACCTGTCCCTCACATGTCCCCCCTGTACCTGTCCCCCCGTGTCCCCCCCTGTACCTGTCCCCCACGTGTCCGTCCCCTGTACCTGTCCCCCCGTGTCCCCCCCTGTACCTGTCCCCCCGTGTCCCCCCCTGTACCTGTCCCTCACGTGTCCCCCCCTGTACCTGTCCCCCCGTGTCCCCCCCTGTACCTGTCCCCCCGTGTCCCCCCCTGTACCTGTCCCCCCGTGTCCCCCCCTGTACCTGTCCCTCACGTGTCTGTCCTCTGTACCTGTCCCCCACGTGTCCCTCCTCTGTACCTGTCCCCCCGTGTCCCTCCTCTGTACCTGTCCCCCCGTGTCCCCCCCTGTACCTGTCCCCACGTGTCCCTCCTCTGTACCTGTCCCCCCGTGTCCCCCCCTGTACCCGTCCCTCACGTGTCCCCCCCGTACCCGTCCCCCCCGTCCCCCACGTGTCCCTCCTCTGTACCTGTCCCCCCGTGTCCCCCCCTGTACCCGTCCCTCACGTGTCCCCCCCCGTCCCCGTCCCCCACGTGTCCCCCCCGTCCCCCACGTGTCCCCCCTCTATATATGTCCTCCATGACAAGTGGTGACACTTCTGTCCATGAAGCGGAATTATTGCTGGCTGGCCATGTTCTGCCTCCACTGTGATTGCGGATCTCCAGGCGGCACAGCCTGACACCCAGGGGATCCGATCCGATGCAAAGTGCCAGCCGAGCAGAAATGACACAACATGAGCTGGTTGTACAGCTGCGGCCCGTCCAGGAGAGAGCGGCCGGCACAGACGACAGGAGGAACCACAGATCTGTAACACGTTATTCTCAGTCTTTGTACATCTTCAGCTTTTATTAAAATTACCCTGACGATCCTGCCATGAGGGGCCATGTCCAGGCACTTCCTGTTATGGGGTGACAACGCTCTGTCCCTGTCTCCCAATTGTGCTCCTGTGTTGTCACTCTAGTGATCCTGCCATGAGGGTCCATGTTCAGGCACTTCCTGTTATGGGGTGACAACGCTCTGTCCCTGTCTCCCAATTGTGCTCCTGTGTTGTCACTCTAGTGATCCTGCCATGAGGGTCCATGTTCAGGCACTTCCTGTTATGGGGTGACAACGCTCTGTCCCTGTCTCCCAATTGTGCTCCTGTGTTGTCACTCTGGTGATCCTGCCATGAGGGTCCATGTTCAGGCACTTCCTGTTATAGGGTGACAACGCTCCGTCCCTGTCTCCCAATTGTGCTCCTGTGTTGTCACTCTGGTGATCCTGCCATGAGGGTCCATGTCCAGGCACTTCCTGTTATGGGGTGACAACGCTCTGTCCCTGTCTTCCAATTGTGCTCCTGTGTTGTCACTCTGGTGATCCTGCCATGAGGGTCCATATCCAGGCACTTCCTGTTATGGGGTGACAACGCTCCGTCCCTGTCTCCCAGTTGTGCTCCTGTGTTGTCACTCTGGGGATCCTGCCATGAGGGTCCATGTTCAGGCACTTCCTATTATGGGGTGACAACGCTCTGTCCCTGTCTCCCAGTTGTGCTCCTGTGTTGTCACTCTGGTGATCCTGCCATGAGGGGCCATGTCCAGGCACTTCCTGTTATGGGGTGACAACGCTCTGTCCCTGTCTTCCAATTGTGCTCCTGTGTTGTCACTCTGGGGATCCTGCCATGAGGGTCCATGTTCAGGCACTTCCTATTATAGGGTGACAACGCTCCGTCCCTGTCTCCCAATTGTGCTCCTGTGTTGTCACTCTGGTGATCCTGCCATGATGGTCCATGTCCAGGCACTTCCTGTTATGGGGTGACTACGCTCCGTCCCTGTCTTCCAATTGTGCTCCTGTGTTGTCACTCTAGTGATCCTGCCATGAGGGTCCATGTCCAGGCACTTCCTGTTATGGGGTGACAACGCTCCGTCCCTGTCTTCCAATTGTGCTCCTGTGTTGTCACTCTAGTGATCCTGCCATGAGGGTCCATGTCCAGGCACTTCCTGTTATAGGGTGACAACGCTCCGTCCCTGTCTTCCAGTTGTGCTGGGGGGTATTTGTGATCGATGGGTGGATGGGGGGTATCTGTGATTGATGGGGGGGTATCTGTGATGGATGGGGGGGGTTATCTGTGATCGATGGGTGGATGGGGGGGGTTATCTGTGATCGATGGGTGGATGGGGGGGGTTATCTGTGATCGATGGGTGGATGGGGGGGGTTATCTGTGATCGATGGG